>NC_044559.1:25902-268402 GCF_007565055.1 Rhinopithecus roxellana | reverse complement strand
TCTGATTTCTTTTCTATTCAGTTAAAATTATAACTGTGAAAGTAGGGTTTGAACTAAATTAACCTAATGCCTAAATCATTTATGATATTAAGTCTGTTGTCCATATTAGCCAAACTTGTGTTATTTCTCAGCTTCAGCTTTTCAGGTGTATGAAGGAGACAATATCTATCTTTGGATTTTATATGGAAATTAAAGAAAATAAGGCATGTAAATAAGAGTTTATTGTTCATTGAACAATTACTGTGTGTCAGACAGAAATATTTATGAAAATATGCTTTTACTATATGCAGTTACTTGCATAATAACTTTAGCATCACCTCATTCAGTAATATGCAACCTCAGGAAACTGAGGCTTAGAGAGAAAGAATCAGCTTTTTGTCTAGGCAGGGAGTAGGGTAGCTGGAATTTCCCTTGGAGTCAGTTAGATTCCAAGTTGTGAGTCTCCTCACTTGGTGACTCTGTATAGCACCTACAGTGATAATAAACCAAGCATCTAAGAAATTGTTAACACTGCTTAACATTTTGCACTTAATAAAGTGTATTTGAAGTGACTTATCCTGCAATGCAATTTAATTTTTAAAAGATAAATGTAGAGTTAGAAAGAATAAGCAGACTTTGTGTTTGAGCTGCAGTCTTGTGTCCATGAGCCCAATCTTTCCTATGGTAAAGCAGGTTTCAAACAACAGTGTTTATTTTTTATGTACATTATGAAAACTTAAATGGTATTTCTTGTTCTAGATCCTTGAGGAATTGCCACACTGTCTTCCACAATGGTTGAACTAATTTACACTTCCACCAACAGTGTAAAAGCATTTCTATTTCTCCACAGCCACTCCAGAATCTGTTGTTTCCAGACCTTTTAATGATTGCCATGCTAACTGGCATGAGGTGGTATCTCATTGTGGTTTTGATTTGCATCTCTCTAATGACCGGTGATGACGAGCTTTTTTCCATATGTTTGTTGGATGCATAAACGTCTTCTTTTGAGAAGTGTCTATTCATATCCTTTGCCCACTTTTTGACGGGCTTATTTGATTTTTTTCTTGTAAATTTGTTTAGGTTCTTTGTAAATTCTGGATATTAGATCTTTGTCAGATTGATAGATTGCAACATTTTTCTCCCATTCTTAGGTTACATCTTCATTCTGATGATAGCTTCTTTTGCTGTGCAGAAGCTCTTTAATTTAATTAAATCCCATTTGTCAATTTTGGCTTTTGTTGCAATTGCTTTTGGTGTTTTAGTCATGAAGTCTTTGCACATGCCTATCTCCTGAATGGTATTGCCTGGGGTTTTTCTTTTTTTTTTTTTTTTTTTTTTGAGACGAAGTCTTGCTCTGTCACCCAGGCTGGAGTGCTGTGGCCGGATCTCAGCTCACTGCAAACTCCGCCTCCCGGGTTCCCGCCATTCTCCTGCCTCAGCCTCCCGGGTAGCTGGGACTACAGGCGCCGCCACGTCGCCCGGCTAGTTTTTTGTAGTTTTTTTTTTTTAGTAGAGACGGGGTTTCGCTGTGTTAGCCAGGATGGTCTCGATCTCCTGACCTCGTGATCTGCCCGTCTCGGCCTCCCAAAGTGCTGGGATTACAGGCTTGAGCCACCGCGCCCGGCCTTGCCTGGGGTTTTTCTAGGGGTTTTGTAGTTTTAGGTTTTTACATTTAAGTCTTCATTCCATCTTGAGTTAATTTTTTTTATAAGGTGTAAGGAAGGGGTCGAGTTTCTGTTTTCTGCATATGGCTAGCCAGTTTTTCCAGCACCATTTATTAAATAGGGAATCCTTTACCCATTGCTTGTTTTTGCCAGGTTTGTCAAAGATCAGATGGTTGTAAATGTGTGGTGTTATTTCCTAGGCCTCTGTTCTGTTCCATTGGTCTATACATCTGTTTTGGTCCCAGTACCATACTGATTATAGCTTGAAGTCAGCGTGATGCCTCCAGCTTTGTTATTTTTGCTTAGGATTGTCTTGGCTATACAGACACATTTTTGGTTCCATAGGAAATTTAAAGTAGGTTTATTTTTCTAGTTCTGTGAAGGAAGTCAATGGTAGCTTGATGGAAATAGCATTGTATCGATAAATGACTTTGGACCATATGGCCATTTTCATGATACTGATTCTTCCTATCCATGAGCATGGAATGCTCTTCCATTTGTTTGTGTTCTTTCTTATTTCCTTGAGCAGTGGTTTGTGGTTCTCTTTCAAGAGATCCTTCATGTCCCTTGTAAGTTGTGTTCCTAGGTATTTTATTCTCTTTGTAGCAACTGTGAATGGGAGTTCACAAACGATTTGGATCTCTGCTTGTCTATTGTTGGCGTATAGGAATGCTTGTGATTTTTGCACATTGATTTTGTATCCTGAGAGTTTGCTGAAATTGCTTATCAGCTTAAGGAGTTTTTGGGCTGAGACTGTGGAGTTTTCTAAATATACAATCATGTCTTCCGCAAACAGAGACAATTTGACTTCCTCTCTTCCTATTTGCATACCCTTTATTTCTTTCTGTTGCCTGATTGGTCTGGCCAGATATTCCAATACTATGTTGAATAGGAGTGGTGAGAGAGGGCATACTTGTCTTGTGCTGGTTTTCAAAGGGAATGCTTGCAGCTTTTGCCTGTTCAGTATGATATTGGCCATGTGCTTATCATAAATACCTCTTACTATTTTGAGATATATTCCATCAATACCTAGTTTATTGAGAGTTTTTAGCATGAAGTGGTGTTGAATTTTATCAAAGGCCTTTTCTGCATCATTAAGATAATAATGTGGATTTTGTAATTGGTTCTGTTTATGTGATGGATTACATTTATTAATTTGCATATGTTGAATCAGTCTTGCATCCCAGGGATGAAGCCAACTTGATCGTTGTGGATAAGCTTTTTGATGTACTGCTGGATGCATTTTGCCAGTATTTTATTGAGGATTTTCATGTCAAAGTTCATCAGCGATATTGGCCTGAAATTTTCTTTTTTTGTTGTGTCTCTGCCAGGTTTTGGAATCAGGATGACACGATGACACTGGCCTCATAAAATGAGTTAGGGATGTGTCTGTCTTTTTCTGTTGTTTGGAATAGTTTCAGAAGGAATGGTATCACTGGTAGAAGTCAGCTTTGAATCCATCTGGTCCTGGACTTTTTTTTGGTTAGTAGGCTATTAATTACTACCTCAATTTCAGAAGTTGCTATTGGTCTATTCAGGGATTCGACTTCTTCCTTGTTTAGTCTTGGGAGAGTGTATTTGTCCAGGAATTTATCCATTTCTTCTAGATTTTCTAGTTTATTTGCATAGAGGTGTTTATAGTATTTTCTGATGGTAGTTTGTATTTCTGTGGCATTAGTGGTGATATCCTCTTTATCATTTTTTTCTTGTGTCTATTGGTTTCTTCTCTCTTTTTTCGTTGTTAGTCTGGCTAGTGGTCTATATATTTTGTTAATCTTTTCATAAAACTGGCTCCTGGATTCATTGATTTTTTTTAAGGGTTTTTTTGTGTCTAGATCTCTTTCAGTTCTACTCTGATCTTAGTTATTTCTTGTCTTCTGTTAGCTTTTGAATTTGGTTGCTCTTGCTCCTCTAGTTCTTTTAATTGTGATTTCAGAGTGTCAAGTTTAGACCTTTCTCACTTTCTGATGTGGGCATGTAGTGCTATAAACTTCCCTCTAAACACTGCTTTAGCTGTGTCCCAGAGATTCAGATACATTGTGTGTTTGTTCTCATTGGTTTCAAATAACTTATTTATTTCTGCCTTAATTTCATTTTTTGCCTAGTAGTCATTTAGGAGCAGGTTGTTCAGTTTCCATGTAGTTGTGCAATTTTGAGTGAGTTTCTTAATCTTGAGTTCTAATTTGATTGCACTGTGGTCTTAGAGATTGTTTGTTATAATTTTTGTTCTCTTGCATTTGCAGAGGAGTGTTTTACTTCCAATTATGTGGTTGATTTTAGAATACATGCTATGTGTTCCTGAGAAAAATGTATATTCTGTTGATTTGGGGTGGAGAGGTCTATAGATGTCTATTAGGTCCACTTGGTCCTGAGCTGAGTTCAAGCCCTGAATATCCTTGTTAATTTTCTGTCTCATTGATCTGTCTAATATTGACAGTGGGGTGTTAAAGTCTCCCACTATTATTGTGTGGGAGTCTAAGTCTCTTTGTAGGTCTCTTAGAACTTGCTTTATGAATCTGGGTGCCCCTGCATTGGGTGCACATATATTTAGGATAGTTATCTCTTCTTTTTTTTTTTTTTTTTTTGAGACGGAGTCTCGCTCTATCGCCCAGGCTGGAGTACAGTGGCCGGATCTCAGCTCACTGCAAGCTCTGCCTCCCGGATTTATGCCATTCTCCTGCCTCAGCCTCCCGAGTAGCTGGGACTACAGGCGCCCGCCAACTCGCCAGCTAGTTTTTTTGTATTTTTTTAGTAGAGACGGGGTTTCACCGTGTTAGCCAGGATGGTCTCGATCTCCTGACCTCGTGATCCGCCCGTCTCGGCCTCCCAAAGTGCTGGGATTACAGGCTTGAGCCACCGTGCCCGGCCCTAGGATAGTTATCTCTTCTTGTTGCATTGATCCCTTTACCATTATGTAATGCCCTACTCCATCTCTTTTGATCTTTGTTTGTTTAAAGTCTGTTTTATAAGAGACTAGGATTCAGCTCCTGCTTTTTTTTTTTTTGCTTTCCATTTGCTTAGTAGATCTTCCTCCATCCCTTTATTTTGAATCTATGTGTGTCTTTGCATGTGAGATGGGTCTCCTGAATACAGCAAACTGATGGGTCTTGACTCTTTCTCTAGTTTGCCAGTCTGTGTCTTTTAATTGGGTCATTTAGCCCATTTACATTTAAGGTTAAACTTGTTATGTGTGAATTTGGTCCTGTCATCATGATGCTAGCTGGTTATTTTGCACATTGGTTGATGCAGTTTCTTCATAGTGTCATTGGTCTTTATATTTTGGTGTATTTTTGCAGTGACTGGTACCAGTTTTCCTTTTCATATTTAGTGCTTCCTTCAGGAGCTCTTGTAAGGCAGGCTGGGTGGTAACAAAATCCTGCAGCATTTGCTTGCCTGGAAAGGATTTCATTTCTCTTTCACTTATGAAACTTAGTTTGGCTGGATATGAAATTCTGGGTTGAAAATTCTTTTCTTTAAGAATGTTGAATATTGGCCCCCACTGTCTTCTGGCTCTTAGGGTTTCTGCAGAGTATCCATTGGTAGTCTGATGGGCTTCCCTTTATGGGTAACCCAACCTTTCTCTCTGGCTGCCCTTAACATTTTTTCTTTCCTTTCAACCTTGGAGAATCTGAAGATTATGTGTCTTGGGGTTGTTATTCTCAAGGAATATCTTAGTGGTGTTCTCTGTATTTCTTGAATTTGAATGCTGGCCTGTCTCACTAGGTTGGGGAAGTTTTCCTGGATAAGATCCTGAAGTGTGTTTTCCAACTTTCTCTCCATCACTTTCAGGGACCCCAGTCTATTGTAAGTTTGGTCCAGTCCCATATTTCTTGGAAAATTTGTTTGTGCCTTTTCAATCTTGTTTCTCTAATCTTGTCTTCATGTCTTATTTCAGTAAGATGATCTTCAATCTCTGATATCCTTCATTCTGCTTGATAGATTCGGTTATTAATACTTGTGTATGTTTCATGATGTTCTCGTGCTGTGGTTTTCACGATGTTCTCGTGCTGTGTTTTTCAACACCGTCAGCTCATTTATGTTCTTCTCTAAACTGGTTATCCTAGTTAGCAGTTCCTATAACTTTTTGTCAGGGTTCTTGGCTTCCTTGCATTGGGTTAGAATGTGCTCCTTTAGCTCAGAGGAGTTTGTTATCACCCACCTTCTGGAGTCTACTTCTGTCAATTTGTCAAACTCATTCTCTGTCCAGTTTTGTGCCCTTGCTGGAGAGGAGTCACAAGCATTTGGAGGAGAAGAAGCATTCTGATTTTTGGAATTTTCAGGATTTTTGTGCTGATTTTTCCTCATCTTCATGGGTTTATCTACCTTTGATCTTTGAGGCTGATAACCTTGGAATGGGGTTTCTGTATGGGGGTTCTTTTTGTCGATGTTGATATTATTGTTTTCTGTTTGTTAGTTTTTCTTCTAACAGTCAGGACGCTCTTCTGCAGACCTCCTGCAGTTTGCTGGAGGTCCACTCCAGACCCTATTTGCTTGGGTATCACCAGTGGAGACTGCAGAACAGCAAAAATTACTGCCTACTCCTTCCTCTGCAAGCTTCATCCCAGAAGGGCACCAACCTGATGCCAGCCAGAGCTCTCCTGTATGAGGTGACTATCAACCCCTGTAGGGAGGTCTCTCACAGTCAGGAGGCATAGGGGTCAGTGATCCACTTGAGAAGGCAGTCTGTCCCTTAGCAGAGTTCGAGTGCTGTGCTGGTAGAGCCTTCCTTGTCAGAATTGGCTGCTGTCTTCAGAGCTGGCAAGCAAGAATGTTTAAGACTGCTGAAAGTGTGCTGACAGCCGCTCCCTTCCCTCAGGTACTCTGTCCCAGTGATATGGGAGTTTTATCTATAAGCTCATGACTAGGGCTGCTGCCTTTCTTTCAGATATGCCCTGTGAAGTGAAGAGGAATGTAGAGAGGCAGTCTGGCCACAGCCACTTGGTCCCCCACTCCTTGTACTTCCTGGGTGAGACAACACTCCATCCTGCTTCTGCTCACCCTCCATGGGCTGCACCCACTGCCTAACCAGTTCCAATGAGATGAACAGGGTACCGCAGTTGGCAATGCAGAAATCACCTGACCTCCTCGTTGGTCTCACTGGGAGCTGCAGACCAGAGCTGTTCCTATTCGGCCATCTTGCCAGCCATTTTATGAACTTTGAGCAACCACCTGTCATAAGTGTTTGGCATTTATTTGGCTAAAGAGAAATCTAAGTTGCTTTTGTCTGTGCTCCTATGTGAACTTTGAGTCACAATACTTCTGTAATGGTTGTGAGCTGATTTCAATGAAAGATGGAAACTGAAAGAAGGACATATTTAAATGTACAGATACTTTTTAGTGTCCTCAGAAGACAAACCCTACCACTTTGTTCAGCAGTAGCAAAGACATCTCTTGTGCAGGGTGCAGTGGCATCTTGTCATCTTCTGCTTGCTCTGCATTCATTTCCCTTTCTTCTGATCACAGGCCCTTAATCCCTTGCCCTCTTTTAGAACATACATTCAAATGATGCTGGTTCCACCTCTGTGCCACCTCTGGGGTCTGGATCTGTGGCCCAAGACTAGTCAACCAGGTTTTCCATTTGGAAAATGGTGAGAAAAACAGGAGGCAGCTTCTAATCCACAGCCCATTAGTATTCCATAGGCTTTACATGGTTTTTCTGATTGCTCGTCGTAGGGTCAACTTTACAAAGAAAAGGATAGTCAGGTCAGGTACGTTGACAACAGCTGACTAGCTGACCCAGAACACTTTTTATGGAGTCCTATTGGGAAAAAGGAGTCAGGCTAGCAGGACCAGGGGAAAGCAAAAAGACAAAGCAGATAAGTTATAAGTATGCTTTTCTTCATGGTTCAGAACATATAGCCCTCCTGCACCCAACTTACCACCAGGCACCTGCAAGTTAGCTCACTTGCAACCTTGGTGTTGTCAATACTGCACAAAGCCCTCTCCAGCACACAGCAGAAATACTATCCTATAAAATCTCCAGCAACACTTTGTTTTATTGCAGTTGGCTTCTCTCATGCTGATGTGCTTATTGATTTCTTGCAACATATTTTTATACTTTCTCTAATAAATTTGCCTTTCTTTATTTACAACTGACTTGGTAAATTCTTTTGCCTCTGCACCATCAGCCCAAATGTTTGTTGGGCTTATCTGCAATACTTTTTGTATACCTGGCAAGGATCCATAATATCTAAGTAGGCTCTGTGAACATCCATCCCGTATGAGTCATTTGGATAAAGTTCTAAAGCTTGAAAAACTAATTTATGATGTTGGAGGTCAGGAGAGTAGTTATGCCTGGGTTGAGGGATGATGAGTGAGAAGTGGAAAGGGCATGAGGAGGTAGTTTCTGACTTTTTAAAAATATAAATGTCGTCCACATGTATTCACTTTTAGAAAATGGAACACCATTTGAGATGCACATATTTGATTTGTGCACTTTATGTATGTATATTCTTCTAAAAAGTTTATACTAAAAGTAACCCATAAGATTGTAAAAAAAAAAAATTCTCAGCCCAATTTTTGTTAATACTAAACTCAGACAAGAGTAGGAAAGAAAGACAACAAATATAAGTACTATGTATCTTCCATATGCAGGCCTTGAGACAGAAGTTTGCTTCACATTTGCCCTGTGAGCCCTTTAGGTTATAATCACATCTAAGTTTTGATTTGTTTATTGAGTTAACAAATCAAATGTTTATCCCAGGTTTTTTTAGTTTGTTTTCTTTGACAGACCAATAATAATCATGTCAATATGTTTTTGACTCTCGATGGAATATTTTTGAATAAATTTTTCAGTGGGCTGCTTATGTAATAGATAATCAAGAAATTTATTTCAACACACTGACTTGGCTATTACTGCCATTTGGGTGATGTTTGAGGTCATAGAAGAATGCTACCAGCACTACCAATGGAGATGGACACAAGGAGACAGAAAGAAACAGAGCCCAGACCCTAGGGACCACCAGCATTTGCAGAATGGATAAACAGCCTTCTTCCTAACAAAGGAAGCACAGGTCAGCAAGACAGTGTCATGACTGCTCTGTAAGAATGCTCGAATATTTCAATCTTCTTTTAACTTTGTAAAAGTGAAATTGCTTTGGTGTGTTGTAAAATTCTGTGTGCAATTTCAGGGTAGGGCCAAAACAGTATTCTGACTGAGAATTTAGTAACACCAGAGTTTATCTCATTAAAGAACTTTGTCTAAAAGATGCCTATAAATATTTTGTATAAAATTTCTGCAATTGGCTGACAAAAATACTTTCCTTTTTTTCTCTACCAAGTTCATAAAAAAGCTAAAACAGAAGAGAAAGCAACAAAGTATGGACATTGCCTGCAGTCACTGATCAGGAGAGTCGATGTGGCTGGGAATATGCAATGTTCTCAAATATTTTGCAGCTGGGTTATTCAACCTTACGGTATATAGAAACTTGCAAGTTTTATGGGGTCATTCGTATAGATGAAAATTTTGTTGAAATAAGAAACTTTTTTCTTATTAGATTAATAAAATCTAGAAAAACTATTTCTGAAGTTTCCTTCTCTTCTTCACCTAAATATGGCATTTTTCTCTATGACCTATCAGTGGCTATGCCAAGAAACAGTGTAATTTCTACCACATAAGAGAAACATCCTTTTTGCATTCTCCACAAATATTTAAATTTTATTTTTTGCCACCTTCAGAGACAGTAATTTATTTTACTACTTTTGTTGTTGTTACTTCAGCCCTGAGCTTTTTTCTCCACATCCTAATACAGATTAATGTCTTTTAGTGGCTATTAAATTTGTTTACTCATCCTTTGTCATATGTATAATTTAAATGATTAATTAAAATTAATAAAAAGTTAAATCTTTGTGTTGAAAGGATGAAAAATCCCCTAGATGAAACATTTCATGAAAGTGTGCATGAAAAATCCCCTAGTGTTTTTTCTAAATCCCTTACTTTTCTCTATTTGGTGGCTATAGAACTCTTCAAGCAGTAATTTCACCATTCTTAGAGAAAACTTTGAGATGTGCGTTCATCATAACCCGGTTCACCCTTGCTTGAGGTCCATTGGTGGATTAGTGTTTTTCTAAAAATGGACGATTATCTGAGGCTTGGTATAGGTTTTTGTGCTCCTTACCTCTTTTCCTGTGGCATGTTGTCTCTGTCACTTCTGCATCTTCCTTCCTAAATGTGTGACTTCTTCTTAACTTTCACGATTGTCGCTCTCCTGGTAGCACTTATTTCTGCCCATTCATTCCTTCTAAAAATTCTTTGTCTTTTGCTCCTGAAGCATAATTCTTCTCTAGCTTTCCTTACTGCTATTTCATTAATTTATTCTCCTCTATCGTTCATCTCTTAAATTGGGTTGAATAGTTTTCTCTTCAATTTATTTTTATTTTTTAAATTTTTTACTGTCTCTCTAGTTTACATCATATATACCAAGGCTTCAAATCTGGCTGAAAACTAACAACTTCCAAATATATATTGTTAGCACAACAGCTTATAGTTGCCTACAACTCAATTTACTTTGAAAGTAGAGATATATCTTCTTTATCCTTTGTATTTCTTTAAATACCTAATAGAATACTTGGCACACAAATATTAGGTAGAAGAAAACTGTACATCAATTAAATTTTTAGAATAATTTCCATATCAATTTTAGGAATGCATTTTAATGAAATATTTTCCAGTGATTCACTGGACAAAATGAATGCTGTAGATATTTTTTCACCAGATCTGTATTTGTACTTATGTCCTAATGACCAACAGATCATTCTCACAATTGATCTATTTTTAACTCAAGCTTCTAAGAGACAGAAATCCATGTTAGGGATTTAGATGGCATTTTACACAATAATTGTTTTCTTTATTCTTGCTGGACATATTGATTTTGACCATAAGTCTGTGGACTAGAAATAAGAAAACATTTGGAAATTCTTTGGTTTTTGATTGTTTGTTTGTTTTCGTACTTACTTTTTTTTTTTTTTTTTTTTTTTTTTTTTTTTTTTTTTTTTGAGATAGTCTTGTTGTGTCACCTAGGCTAGAGTGCAGTGGCGTGATCTCAGGTCACCTCCACCTCCACCTCCACCCCCCAGGTTCAAGTGATTCTCCTGCCTCAGCCTCCGAGTAGCTGGGATTACAGGTGACCACCAGCATGCCTGGCTAATTTTTGTATTTTTAGTAGAGACGGGGTTTCACCATCTTGGCCAGGCTGGTCTCGAACTCCTGACCTCATGATACACCTGCCTCGGCCTCCCAAAGTGCTGAGATTACAGGCATTAGCCACCATGCCTGTCCTGTTGGAGCCTTGTATACTTAAAAGTGAATATTCCATAGAGCTAAATAAAGACCTATGTTTTTAATATTTAAAAACAAAGCTGCATTTAAGTTCTGTGGAAACAGAAGGTATTGAAGATATTGGTTAAAAATGACATGGTAGATAGTATGAAATTTGTTTTAAAGCGTTACTCACAGGTTATGTTATGTCTACCAAATTACAACCTAAAACACATTTTTACAAATCAGCAAAGCTCTGAATTGAGAGTCTGTGATGACAAAATGGTGCTTATGTTCTGTGATGGGCCATAAGTGCTCTATCAAGCTCTGGATGAGGAAATGAACCTCACATTGCCTTAGAAATATGCCGTGTCTCTTCCTGAGTGGACTTAGTGAAGCCAAAGATGGTCCCTGAGATTTCCCTTTTTTTTTTGTTTTTTTTTTTTGTTTTGTTTTGTTTTGTTTTTTTTTTGAGACGGAGTCTCGCTCTGTCGCCCAGGCTGGAGTGCAGTGGCCGGATCTCAGCTCACTGCAAACTCCGCCTCCTGGGTTCACGCCATTCTCCTGCTTCAGCCTCCCGAGTAGCTGGGACTACAGGCGCCCGCCACCTTGCCCGGCTAGTTTTTTGTATTTTTTTTAGTAGAGATGGGGTTTCACTGTGTTCACCAGGATGGTCTCGATCTCCTGACCTCGTGATCCGCCTGTCTCAGCCTCCCAAAGTGCTGGGATTACAGGCTTGAGCCACCGCGCCCGGCCTGAGATTTACTTTTGTTTAAAAGAAGTGTGTTTTAATACATGCTGTTCATTGCTTTCACCCAGTTTTAGAGTGATCTGTGGTTTTCCTCAACATGTATTTGATGTTTCTTTAGGGCAAAGTTCTGCCACACAAAAATGATATGATTGAAAGTGCATTATATTCTGAATGGGGTAGAAATAAAGTTGCTTCTTAGATCTGAGCCACTTGATCCTTGCCTTCATCCCTATTAACTTACAGTATATAAATGTTATTAGTGAACTCTGAGGTGGGTTCAGACTGATGTTGGAGGGAATATACTACAGTTACTGCTTCTGCATTTAAGTTTATGAGTGTTTAACAGGGATGACCAAAGTGTCCCACACTGGGAAAACAACAAAAAACAGGCCAAAGAAGGTTTTCTATTGTCTGATACATTTAAAAAATTCCGCCATAATATATTTAACAGATTTGCTGTACTGAATTGCTTTTGTGTGTGTGTATAGTTTGCTTGATTTTGAGGCTTCATAGTCTTTTAAAAAGACAGAGGTGAGTGACCTTCAAAGCATTTTTCTCATTTTATTAGTAGGTGTTTTCAGCTTGAGTACTTTCCATGCAGAGCCTATCTTGCATACCACCTACTAATCTCTTTGATTATGAGACATTTAATTTGGCTTTGGGGGGGGGGGAATTTTCTTGATGCCTATGAAAAATAAGTTAAAAGACAATGGCAACAACAAATGGAAACTTTCACCTCTCTCTTTGTCTCTCTCTCTCTCTCACACACACACACACACAAATTTGTCATCTTTCTTTCTTACACCTGTTTCACACAGGTATTCTGGGACACTGTGCATACAGAGTGTAATGCTCTCTCATTCATGGTTTGGAGCTGCCCCCTGCATCCCTCTCCTCTGTAGTGCCTATTTGATGGCACTGGTGACTGTATGGGGCCACAGGCTGGATCTTACCTTGGTATGAAGCACAGAGATTTTGTTCATGTGTTTATTTTTTTGCATCAATATGAGGACCGAAGGATTTTAGAACTCCTGATAGAAAATATTCTTCAAAGAATATCCAGGGCTGAAAGCATAAAAAGTTAGCACATAGTGTTAAGTGGCTGGTAATATTAGATAGACCCAAGTTTGAGACTGTTTTCATAAAACATATTGGACATATCAATAAAATATGGTTTTAGCGTAAGTCCAGAGTTTATTACTGACAAGCATGACTGCATGGGTGCATTGGTTCCCAGTCTGAATGCTGGAGCTCCATAGAGCCAGACCAGCTTAAGATGGCCTGCCAGTGTGCCCTGGCAATTCTGTATTAGAGGAGCTATTCTTTCAGCTCCTTGTGGCGTGACATGCCACAACACATGTAACCCCCTTAGCCAGGGTATGTCTGACAAATTGAGGATATAGGGCCTAATTTATTTATAGTTTTGCCAGGTAACACATAAAGGTGTTTGGTATACTGCCCTGAAAATACACTATGGTTATGTCAATAATTACAATAGCAAGGGATTGGGTACTTCCTGCAGATCACGGAGATAATGGAAGCCTCCCAGGAGAGGCACCATCTCAACAGAGATCTGAATGAGGAACAGAGCTGGTGCTGCCCATGCCAGGGGAGGCCAAGCTGAGCCAGGGACACAGAATATGCTATGTTCTAGGACAGGGCCACAGACAACCAGACAGGCAGGAAAGAGCAGGTGTCAGGGAGAGTGGCAGAAAGGAGAGAAGAGGGGTGCACAGCAGCTGGACCATGGACGTCTTTGTAAAAGAGCAAGAAACTTGGCTTTTCTGGAGATGGGGTGGAGAGCCTATGGAGAACTTTAGCAGGAAAATGACATCCTCTGATGTTCACTTTAAAAGCTGACACTGACACTCTGTAGGAAATAGATGGTACAGGGGAAGGAGTGGAGGCAGGGAGGCCAGGTGACTGGTGAAGACTTGCATTTGGGAGTTAGGTGGATATGAGGAACATGCCTGTATTTAGGGTGATAGCACCTGTGGGACTGGAGTAGAAGCTGTCAACTGAAGAATCATGAGGTTCAAAATTTGGAAAGAGCTCTATTTCTCATGAAGGGTTACAGACTGAAGGCTGGCCATCCTGCTCGCTGGGAGGCATAGCTGAGAGGAAGCACTTGGAGAGAATGGAAGGCAAGACAAAAATGCATACTGAGTGTGATGGCCAAGTACACAAATTTAATGAGCTATAGGAGGAGTTACAAATATTTATGAGAGGAGAAACCTGTTTGGGAACAATTCTTAATGCCTCTTCATGAATTGCATGTTTTTAAAAAATAGCAGCATTAGTGAGATCTGAGGTGGAGTTTTCAGCCCTCTGACATCAAAAGGTAAAGTGAAGGACACCAAAACCCCCACTGCATCCTTTGAGAGTCAGCCAAAACACACCCAGAGATGGTGGTCACTGTTTAGAAAGAAATGCATTGTGTGACTAGTGAGCTGTCACTTGGAAGCAGTGAAGAGGAAGGGGAGTCTGATAGCAGCCTCAGATAATTGGCTAAAAATGACAAAGAAACAAGTCATCTATTTCTTGTTTTCCAGACCTGGTCTCTGCTTTCTCCTTAGGAAGAATTTTGGCTAAGGGTTGATAAGGAAGTGCCGAGACCAGCTCAGTTGTGGAGACCCCAACCCAGCGGCACTAGAGGAATTAAAGGCACACACATAGAAATACAGAGTGTGGAGTGGGAAATCAAGTACCTCACAGCCTTCAGAGCTGAGAACCACGAACAGAGATTTACCCACATATTCACTGACAGCAAGCCAGTCATAAGCATTGTTTCTATAGATTATAGATTAACTAAAAGTATTCCTTATGTGAAATAAAGGGATGGGCTGAAGTAAAGGCATGGGTCTGGCTAGTTATCTGCAGTATGAACATGTCCTTAAGGCACAGATCGCTCATGCTATTGTTTGTGGTTTAAGAATGCCTTAAGTGGTTTTCCACCCTGGGTGGGCCAGGTGTTCCTTGCCCTCATTCTGGTAAACTGACAACCGTCCAGCCTGGGCACCAAGGCCATCATGAGCATGTCACATGCTGCAGAGATTTTGTTTATGGCCAGTTTTGGGGCCAGTTTATGGCCAGATTTGGGGGCCTGTTTCCAACAAGGAGGGAACATGCTGAGGCAGGCTTGACCTCCCATCTGACATGGCCAATAACTCAGTTTTTAAGGTTTCTCTGGAATCCTCTTGGGCAAGAGAGGGGTATTTTCAGTTGACTAGGGGGCTTAAGATTTTATTTGTATTTCTGAAAGGTTAGGGAAAGAGAAGAATCAAAGGCATCTGCTAGAGTTTTGCCTAGGCAAGAAGCTAGGGAGGTAGTAGAGCTGTTGGCCAAGATGGAAATCAGAAAGAAGGGGGCTTGTGGGGGAATACCTCCATTATAACCGTATCAGTTGCTAATGTAGGTAACATCAAGAAGCAGCAGAGCACCCATAAGTGTCTTCATAGTGTTTGGATAATTATGGGATAAAATACTATGTGTTTGGTGTAAGAGAAGCCAGGGGGTGGTATAGTTAGTGCTGAAAGGTGGACTATGGGGTGGCTTCATTGCTCTAGTGAGGAAGGAGGAGCTGAAGGGAAACAGGTGGAAGAGGCAAAGCGACTGGATAGGTTTGTGTAAGTACACTCCAGGATGTTCCCACAATAATAAAATCCCCTAAGGATGCATTTCTCAAAATGCATCTCCATTGTTAAGTGCTATGCCTCTGTATTTTGTACACTGTTGATCCCCTCTGGCATGATTTGAAGACTAATTTTATTTTTGCTTCATAGGTATCAAACTTAATAGTACTTGTTCTACTAAGGAATAGTGAGGAACCATGAAATCCAGTAAAATGTGATGGACTGTTTAGATTCCCAATCTTCTATTTATGAATGAACTCTGTGTTGCTTATTAACTGAGCACCAAGATACAGCAGCTTTTGCTTTACTGAGTAGTGATGCATGACTAGTTGCTAACATAGCACAGCTGCAGTATGCTGGAGGAATAGCAACATTCCTTGAAAACAGTCCAGTTATTACACTTATCATTTTAAACTGTTACATTTTAAGCAAAATAGAAAAAGACAATAGTCAGGAATATAGTAAAATAATGTGTTTGAGATAAAGTTAGACTAGGATTGCTGGGCTAAAAATTGAAACTAATACAAATTGTAAGACTTGCCATTGATGAAAATAAAAGTTATTAAAATGATAGCAAGTCATAATATAGAAAATATTAGTAAATTATGAAGTAGAAATTAAAGCCATTGTCTACTAAGCATATATATATGCAGGAGGATGACTTGCTTGAGCCCAGGAGTTCTGGGCTGTAGAAGGTGATGCTGAAAGGTTATTCATGCTAAGCTCAACATCAATATGGTGAACTCCTGGGAGTAGGGAACCAACAGGGTGCCTAACCAGGGGTGAACAAGCTCAGGTCAGAAACAAATCAGATCAAAAGTCCTGCACTGATCAGTAGTGGTCTCACACCTGTGAATAGCCACTTCCCTGAGCCTGGGCAATATAGCCAAACTCTGTCTCTCATAAAAATTTTATTAAAAAAAAAAAAAAATATATATATATATAACCATGAAACAGTCACAGACTCTAGCATTGGAGAGACCTAGATTCAAATATTGCCTTGGCCGTTTACTATATGACATTGGATTGATACCCTGAGCCTTATTTGCTTTATTTGCTTCATCTGTGAAATGGGAATAATTAGTATCTCTATCGCAAGGGTTTTGAAATAATATATGTGGGAGTACCCAGGAAGAGGTGTGGATAGAAGAGAGTAGAAACTGAAACCAGGACCCATCTCTCACTTATGCCCAGGGGCAGTGGGTCATTGATGAAAATAGGAAGTACTAGGGAAAAGGGAGAAAATGAGGGTTGATTATAGACCAAATTTGTATGTGTTTATGATTGGGAAAACTTTTGCTGGAAGTTTGGAGTGATTGCAGGGTGTGCTGGTGAATCCTCCTGTGCACCCAGAAGTATGTGTGTATAAATGAATCGCTACTCTAGGATACACATCCCATTCTGGCAAACATGTAGAGTCTGTGCCTATCAGTAACCTTTGGGGACTGTGCTTTCTTCATATTTGTTTCTCTGAGAAGTAATCAAGAGGTTGACATGCAATAAGTATTCAAAAACTGCTGGTGGAAGGAAGGCATGGTAGTAGTGGTTGTAACATTATTCATTTTTTTTTTGAATGGATCATTGCCGATTTATTGGTATCATGCAAGGAAAAGCACATATGTATCCATTGCTAAGGTGCTCCAGTATGACTGAGAACCTAACCTTACCTGAAGATCTGACTGAGGATGTAAAACCCTAAATCAAAGCTCACAATATAAAATTTTCTTTCCTTGAAATGAACTGCCCTAAAATGTTTGCCCATAGAGATCTAAGAAACATATTTTCAGGAAAATTGGTGCTTATCTGGACACTCCAGTGCATTTGTCACTGATTTCTAAGGCTGCTGATGTATGATATCTTTTTTCCTTTTTAATTATACTTTAAGTTCTAGGGTACATGTGCACAACGTGCAGGCTTGTTACATATGTACACATGTGCCATGTTGGTGTACTGCACCAATTAACTCATCATTTCCATTAGCTATATCTCCTAATGCTATCCCTCCCCGCTCCCCCAAACCCACAACAGGCCCCGGTGTGTGATGTTCCCCTTCCTTTGTCCAAGTGTTCTGATTGTTCAGTTCCCACCTATGTGTGAGAAGACGCGGTGTTTGGATTTCTGTTCTTGTGATAGTTTGCTGAGAATGACGGTTGCCAGCTGCATCCATGTCCCTATAAAGGAAATGAACTCATCCCTTTTTATAGCTGCATAGTATTCCATGGTATATATGTACCACATTTTCTTAATCCAGTCTGTCATTGATGGACATTTGAGTTGGTTCCAAGTCTTTGATATTGTGAATAGTGCCGCAATAAATATACTTGTGCATGTGTCTTTATAGCAGCATGATTTATAATCCTTTGGGTATATACCCAGTACTGGGATGGTTGGGTCAAATGGTATTTCTAGTTCTAGATCCTTGAGGAATCGCCACACTGTCTTCCCCAATGGTTGAACTAGTTTACAGTCCCACCAACAGTGTAAAAGTGTTGCTATTTCTCCACATTCGCTCCAGTACCTGTTGTTTCCTGATTTTTTAATGATCGCCATTCTAACTGGTGTGAGATGGTATCTCATTGTGGTTTTGAATTGCATTCATCTGATGGCCAGTAATGATGAACATTTTTTCATGTGTCTGTTGGCTGCATAAATGTCTTCTTTTGAGAAGTGTCTGTTCTTATCCATTGCCCACTTTTTGATGGGGTTGTTTGTTTTTTTCTTGTAAATTTGTTTAAGTTCTTTGTAGGTTCTGTATATTAGCCCTTTGTGAGATGGGTAGATTGCAAAAATTTTCTTCCATTCTGTAGGTTGCTTATTCACTCTGATGGTATTTCCTTTTGCTGTGCAGAAGCTCCTTAGTTTAATTAGATCCCATTTGTCAATTTTGGTTTCTGTTGCCATTGCTTTTGGTGTTTTAGACATGAAGTGCTTGACCATGGCTAAGTCCTGAATGGTATTGCCTAGGTTTTCTTCTAGGGGTTTTATGGTTTTAGGTCTAACATTTAAGTCTCGAATCCATCTTGAATTAATTTGCCTACAAGGAGTAAGGAAGGGATCCAGTTTCAGCTTTCTACATATGGCTAGCCAGTTTTCACAGCACCATTTATTAAATAAGGAATCCTTTCCCCATTTCTTGTTTTTGTCAGGTTTGTCGAAGATCAGATGGTTGTAGACATGTGGTATTATTTCTGAGGGCTCTGTTCTGTTCCATTGGTCTATATCTCTGTTTTGGTACCAGTACCATGCTGTTTTGGTTACTGTAGCCTTGTAGTATAGTTTGAAGTTAGATAGCGTGATACCTCCAGCTTTGTTCTTTTGGCTTAGGACTGTCTTGGCAATGTGGGCTCCTTTTTGGTTCCATATGAACTTTAAAGTAGTTTTTTCCAATTCTGTAAAGAAAGTCATTGGTAGCTTAATGGGGATGGCATTGAATCTATAAATTACCTTTTCATGATATTGATTCTTCCTATCCATGAGCATGTTGTGTTTTTCCATTTGTTTGTGTCCTCTTTTATTTCACTGAGCAGTGGTTTGTAGTTCTTGAAGACGTCCTTTACATCCCTTGTAAGTTGGATTCCTAGGTATTTTATTCTTTTTGAAGCAATTGTGAATGGGAGTTCACTCATGATTTGGCTCTCTGTTTGTCTATTATTGGTGTACAAGAATGCTTGTGATTTTTGCACATTGATTTTGTATCCTGAGACTAGGTAAAGTTGCTTATCAGCTTAAGGAGATTTTAGGCTGAGAGGATGGGGTTTTCTGAATATACCATCATGTCATTTGCAAACAGGGGCAATTTGACTTCCTCTTTTCCTAATTGAATACCCTTTATTTCTTTCTCTTGCCTGATTGCCCTAGCCAGAACTTCCAACACTATGTTGAATAGGAGTGGTGAGAGAGGGCATCCTTATCTTGTGCCAGTTTTTAGGGGAATGCTTCCAGTTTTTACCCATTCAGTATGATATTGGCTGTGGGTTTGTCATCAATAGCTCTTATTATTTTGAGATATGTTCCATCAATACCGAATTTATTCAGAGTTTTTAGCATGAAGGGCAGCTGAATTTTGTCAAAGGACTTTTCTGCATCTATTGAGATAATCATGTGGTTTTTGTCTCTCATTCTGTTTATATGCTGGATTATGTTTATTGATTTGCATATGTTGAACCAGCCTTGCATCTCAAGGATGAAGCTCACTTGATCATGGTGGATAACCTTTTTGATGTGCTGCTGGATTCGGTTTGTCAGTATTTTATTGAGGGTTTTTGCATTAGTGTTCATCAGGAATATTGGTCTAAAATTTTCTTTCTTTGTTGTGTCTCTGCCAGGCTTTGGTATCAGGATGATGTTGGCCTCATAAAATAAGTTAGGGAAGATTCCCTCTCTTACTGTTGATGGGAATAATTTCAGAAGTACCAGCTCCTCCTTGTACCTCTGGTAGAATTCAGCTGTGAATATGTCTGGTCCTGGACTTTTTTTGGTTGGATGGCCATTAATTATTGCCTCAATTTTAGAGCCTGTTATTGGTCTATTCAGGGATTCAACTTCTTCCTGGTTTTGTCTTGGGAGGGTGTATGTGTCCAGAATTTTATCCATTTCTTCTAGGTCTTCTAGTTTATTTGCATACAGGTGTTTATAGTTTTCTCTGATGGTAGTTTGTATTTCTGTGGGGTCAGTGGTGATATCTCCTTTATCATTTGTATTGCATCTATTTGATTCTTCTCTCTTTTCTTCTTTATTAGTGTTGCTAGCATTCTATCAATTTTGTTGATCTTTTCAGAAAACCAGCTGCTGGATTCATTGATTTTTTGAAGGGTTTTTTGTGTATCTCCTTCAGTTCTGCTCCGATCTTAATTATTTCTTTTCTTCTGCTAGTTTTTGAATGTGTTTGCTCTTGCTTCTCTAGTTCCTTTAATTGTGATGTTAGGGTTTCAATTTTAGATGTTTCCTGCTTTCTCTTGTGGGCATTTAGTGCTATAAATTTCCCTCTACACACTGCTTTAAATGTGTCCCAGAGATTCTGGTATGTTGTATCTTTGTTCTCATTGGTTTCAAAGAACATCGTTATTTCTGCCTTCATTTTGTTATGTACCCAGTAGTCATTCAGGAGCAGGTTGTTCAGTTGCGTTTTAGTTGAGCAGTTTTGATTGAGTTTCTTAGTCCTGAGTTCTAGTTTGATTGCACTGTGGTCTGAGAGACAGTTTGTTATAATTTCTGTTATTTTATGTTTCCTGAGGCATGCTTTACTTCCAATTATGTGGTCAATTTTGGAATAAGTGTGATGTGGTGCTGAGAAGAATGTATATTCTGTTGATTTGGGGTGGAGAGTTCTGTAGATGTCTAGTAGGTCTGCTGGTGTAGAACTGAGTTCAATTCCTGCATATCCTTGTTAACTTTCTGTCTCGTTGATCTTTCTAATGATGACAGTGGAGTGTTAAAGTCTCCCATTATTATTGTGTGGGAGTCTAAGTCTCTTTGTAAATCTCTAAGGACTTGCTTTATGAATCTGGGTGCTCCTGTATTGGGTGCATATATATTTAGGATAGTTAGCTCTTCTTGTTGAATTGATCCCTTTACCATTATGTAATGGCCTTCTTTGTCTCTTTTGATCTTTGTTTTTTTTATCAGAGACTAGAATTGCAACCCCTGCCTTTTTTTCTTTTCCATTTGCTTGGTAGATCTTCCTCCATCCCTTTATTTTGAGTCTATGTGTGTCTCTGCACATGAGATGGGTCTCCTGGATACAGCAAATTGATGGGTCTTGACTCTTTATCCAATTTGCCAGTCTGTGGCTTTTAATTGGACCATTTAGCCCATTTACATTTAAGTTTAATATGGCTATGTGTGAACTTGATCACATCATTACAATGTTAGCTGGCTATTTTGCTTGTTAGCTGATGCAGTTTCTTCCTAGCATCAATGGTCTTTACATTTTGACATGTTTTTGCAATGGCTGGCACCTGTTGTTCCTTTCCATGTTTAGTGCTTCCTTCAGGAGCTCTTGTAGGGCAGGCCTGGTGGCAACAAAATCTCTCAGCATTTGCTTGTCTGTAAAGGATTTTATTTCTCCTTCACTTATGAAATTTAGTTTGGCTGGATATGAAATTCTGGGTTGAAAATTCTTTTCTTTAAGAATGTTGAATATTGGCATCCACTCTCTTCTGGCTTGTGGAGTTTCTGCTGAGAGTTCCTCTGTTAGTCTGATGGGCTTCCATTTGTGGGTAACCCGGCCTTTCTCTCTGGTTGCCCTTAACATTTTTACCTTCATTTAACTTTGGTGAATCTGTCAATTATGTGTCTTGAAGTTGCTCTTCTGGAGGAGTATCCTTGTGGTGTTCTCTGTATTTCCTGAATTTGAATGTTGGCCTGCCTTGCTAGGTTGGGGAAGTTCTCCTGGATGATATCCTGAAGAGTGTTTTCCAACTTGGTTCCATTCTCCCCGTCACTTTCAGGTACACCAATCAGACACAGATTTGGTCTTTTCACATAGTCCCATATTTCTTGGAGTCTTTGTTCATTTCTTTTTACTCTTTTTTCTTGACACTTCTCTTCTTGCTTCATTTCATTCATTTGATCTTCAGTCACCAATATCCTTTCTTCCAGTTGATCGAGTCATTTACTTATGCTTGTGCATTTGTCACATAGTTCCTGTGTCATGGTTTTCATCTCTATCAGATCGTTTAAGGACTTATCTGCATTGATTATTCTACTTAGCCATTCATCTAATCCTTTTTCAAGGTTTATAGTTTCTTTGCACAGGGTTTGTAATTCCTCCTTTAGCTTGGAGAAGGGTGATTGTCTGAAGTCTTCTTCTAATCAAAGTCATTCTCCATCCAGTTTTGGTCCATTGCTGGTGAAGAGCTGTGTTCCTTTGGAGGGGGAGAGGCACTCTGATTTTCAGAATTTCCAGCTTTTCTATACTGCTTTTTCCCCATCTTTGTTGTTTTATCTACTTTTGGTCTTCGATGATGGTGACATACAGATGGGGTTTTGGTGTGGATGTCCTTTCTGTTTGCTATTTTTCCTTCTAGCAGTCAGGGCCCTCAGCTGCAGGTCTGTTGGAGTTTGCTGGAGGTCCACTCCAGACTGTTTGCCTGAGTATTAGCAGCAGAGGCTGCAGAAGAGTGAACATTGCTGACAAGCAAATGTTGTTGTTTGATCGTTCCCCTGGAAGCTTCGTGTCAGAGGTGTACCTGGCCATGTGAGGTGTGAGGTGTCAGTCTGCTCCTAGTAGGGGATGTCTCCCAGTTAGGCTACTCGGGGGTCAGGGACCTACTTGAGCAGACAGCCTGTCCATTTTCAGATCTCAAACTCCATGCTGGGAAAACCACTACTCTCTTCAAAGCAGTCAGACAGGGACATTTACATCTGCAGAGGTTTCTGCTGCCTTTTGTTTGGCTACGCCCTGTCCCCAGAGGTGGAGTCTACACAGGCAGGCAGGCCTCCTTGAGCTGCGGTGGGCTCCACTCAGTTTGAGCTTCACGGCCGCTTTGTTTACCTACTTAAGTCTCAGTAATGGCAGGTGTCCCACCCCCAGCCTCGCTGCCACCTTGCAGTTAGATCTCAGACTGCTGTGCTAGCAATGAGGGAGGCTCCATGGGTGTGGCACCCTCAAAGCCAGGCACGGGATATTATCTCCTGGTGTGCCATTTGCTAAGACCCTCGGTAATGCGCAGTATTAGGATGAGAGTGACCCGATTTTCCAGGTGATGTGTGTCACAGTTTCCCTTGGCTAGGAATGGGAATTCCCTTACCCCTTGTGCTTCCCAGGTGAGGCAATGCCTCGCCCTGCTTCGACTCTCACTCATTGGGTTCACCCACTGTCCTCCACCCACTGTCCTCCATGCCCCAGTGAGATGAGCCTGGTACCTCAGTTGGAAATGTAGAAATCGCCCATCTTCCATGTCACTCACACTGGGAGCTGGAGACTGGAGCTGTTCCTATTGGGCCATCTTGGCACAGATCACATTATTCATTTTATAAAGGAAGTAAACCAATGTTAAAAGTAGATAGCATTATTTTAACTTTTAAATGTGGACATTTTTTACAATTTTCATTAGTGTTACCATGATATCTTTCTTAAATATTTTCTTCCCCCAAAACATCATTCTATTAAAACAAACAAACAAACATGTAGTTTCGTGTGTAAAGGCAGTAAAAAGAGTAACAGCAAGAGGGAGAGTCAGAGAGAGAGAGAAAGAGAAAGAATTTTGGGGGGCTACAAGCTGCTGCTAAATTTCAGTTGCAGTTGTCCGAGTTAAAGAAAACATTAGGGAAAATGTCTCATTAAGCAGCTCCCTGGATTTTTCTGCTCTGGGAAGGCTGCCTGCGGGATGGATCATGGCCAGCCTGCAGGGGTCAGATTCCTGGTTCTGTGTTCTAGCCTCTTACCTCATTGGCTCCAGTTAAGTGATTTTACAGCCAGAGCTGTTTTACGATCACTGGAAGGCACTGTACAGATATTTGTGGGTGGAGAAGTAGAATTCCACAGCTTCTTGGGCTTCTGGTGAAAAGGAACGTGTGGAAGTAGGAGTGCAGCTAACATGCTAGGCAGGGCAGTTCTGTGAGGCAGGTTCTACTGCTGTCTTGGTTTTACAGAGAGGGAAAGTGAGGCAAAGAGAGGTTAATTAACCTCTTAAGTGTTTCAGTCTAAGGCACAGAGGCACAGTTCCAGGAAAGGTTCATCTGAATCTTAAGTCCTCACTCTTTGCCACCATGCTCCACTGTGCTGAGACTGTCCCTGTGAGTCCTACCACTCTCCTCCCCCGGTCCATATTCACTGCTGCTCAGTGAGGCCGAGGAAGTCAATCGTCATGTCCCCAAGAGAATATCTCTCCCCTCCTGAGAATCTTTCTCATATGTCTAAATTCTGAGATACAGATTTGAGAAGCACCTCAGCAAATCCACTGCATGGAAGGCAAAACAACCTTGATTCACAGCAATGACCACAACAAGGGAAGCCTGGTTATAAGCACAGTCATAACATCATTCAAGGTCGGGGATTCAAAGCCTTCCATGTCTACCTGAACATCCTGAGCTCCTGCTGACATCACCAGTGGAGGTCCTCCGCTGATTGATGTAAATCGTTTTCAAACCCAGCAATGCATTGATGACCATTAATTCCATGTTCCTCAAACTTGCCCTGAAATACCTCTAGTAGGGTAAGAGAAAAAGAGCACACCTCAGTATGGTATTGCATCTCAAAAATGATACTTATTTAAAGACTCTGTTTTTACGTAAAAAGAAATTAATCAAATGTATTCTGAAAATTTTACTGGTTTTCTTGTAAAATGATATGTTCTCCAAATCTTTAGGTGAGATTGAAGATCCAGGAAGATGTATCTTGATCTTCTTGATCATTTGCCTTAATGCAACTACCCAAAAGTAGTACTCTAATTTAGGATCCATGAATCGTCAGGTCATACTGGCATTTTACAGGATATTCTGAATGCCCTAATAAGTGATTGATAGAAACTTTTCAGTGAGATAAAATAGAGTGGCTCACATCAGAAAGATGCCATACCAAATGCTGGCAAGGACCTGGAGCAACTGGAATGCATGTGTATTTACTTTGTCCTGACAGCCACTTTGGAAAACTCTGGCTGTTTCTTATAAAGCTAATCATAGTCTTCCCAAATAACAGGGCAATCCCACTACCAGTTGTGTATGTAAAAAAAATTGGAAACATATGTCCCACAAAAATACCTGTAGAAGCTTTTCCATAGCAGCCTTATTCTTAATAATAGGTCTAAACTGGAAATAATCCAAATGTCCACAAACAAGAGATTGGATAAAGAGACTGTGGTATATTCATGCAATGGAATACTATTCCAAAAATAAAATGAATGTGTTACAGTTAGGTGTAACAACATGAATTCATCTCAAAGACATTATATTGAGTGAACGAAGCCAGATTCGACATAACTCATGCCCTGTCATTCCATTTATGTGAAGTTTGAGAATAGGCAAAACTTAGCTATAGGGACAGCAGCCTGTCGAGTGTGGAGATTGACTGAAAAGGGCACAGGATGACTTTCTGGAATAATAAAAATGTCTTATATCTTGTTTTGGGTGGTAGCTATAAAAGTGTAAACAGTTGCTAAAATGCCGAAAACTAAATGTGTAAGATTTGTGCATTTTAGTGTATTTAAATTATAACCCCCAGGAAGAACTGCCTCATTTTCCTAGAGGGTATATATGCTTGTTAAGAGCATGTGGGGATGATTCTGAGAAACTCTTTCTCTGTCATTCTGTCAATAAACCACCACTAACTTTTGTGGCTTAAAAAAAGCAAGGTCCATTGATGAAACTCCCTTGTGCTTTAGTGACAAATAACATTGATAAGGCCTACTGTCAAAAAGAGTGTGTTTCTTATGTCTTTTGTTTTTAGTGACTCTAAATTTGTAGGAATGATATTTTCTTGGGATTACTCAATCTCGCCCACCATCAGTTGCAGGTGACAGGGAAGCTAAGTTGGCAGATGTTTGTGGGTTTACATCTCCTTTGTGCAGGTGTTCCAGACATACCAGTGGCTTGGTATTTAAACATCATGCTCAGGTGTGTAGGGTAGTTTTTGAGTTTTCATAGGTATGCAGGTGCTATGGGATTACTTGATTGTTTATGTAAAAATTATTTTGCTTTCACACAGGGCTTCTCAAATCAGTGCTAGTAGAATCATCCTTAGAGGGGGTTCCAAGGCATTGAACTGAGATACCTGCACTGTTTGCTGCAAATGTGAACTTAAAATTGAAACCAGGTTGTTGGCATTTCATGCAAGGAGAGAGTGAGCATGAATGATTTCAGGAAATGAAGAACTAGATTTCAGCCTCAAATTTGCTTCCTCCCTTCTGTGGCAGATTAGTGTGGGCTCACTAACCACTTAATCTGCCCATGCTAATATATTTTTCCAGACAGGGTCTCACTCTGTCATCCAGGCTGGAGTGCAGTGGCATAATCATAGCTTAGTGCAGCCTCAGTCTCTTGGGCACAAACAATCCTCATTCTCCCTCCTCAGCCTCCCAATTGCTGGGACTTATAGGTGCACCACCATAACCAGCTAATTTTATTTTTTGTAGAGAGAGAAGTCTCACTATATTTCCTAGACTGGCCTCAAATAGACCATTCTATTTTCTACAATGGTCTCAAACCATCCTTCTGCCTCAGCCTCCCAAAGTGCTGGAATTTCAGGCATAATTCATAATGCCTAGCCATTTTTTTTTCTGCAGCATTGCAGAATTAGAACCACCTTCATTTCTCCTGCACTGAGAATGTGCATTCCCAGCAGATCGTGGTTGAACTCAACACACCTGCAGCTCAGCCAAGTTCTTTGAAGCGTGCACAGTTACTAACTGTCAGCGTTGCACAGCCACTTTTAGCAGGTACATTTGAAACTTACATTCCCACCCTTTCTGAAACAGCTCACAGTAACAAGAGAAGGGGATTTAGCTTTGACATGCACACTCATGAAAACCAAGGTTTTTGGAAAGCCAAACCTCAAAAACAATACAGAGTCTCCCTTGACCTTTGAATGGAACAGAATTGTAGTAGGCAAAGTTGAGGGACAGGGAAGGCTGAGAAGAGAAGCTGGGGATTCTGACTACAAAATTTTGCAAATCTTATTTTTGTTGTGGGTTCTCTTTTATTTTGTTGTGTTAATGCTGAGGGTGGAGAATGGATTGGAATATTTTCCTCCTGTGTTTCTTTTTGTTTTGTAACTTTGCAAGTGCTCCACATTTTCCTTTACTTAAAATTTAAAGTTGGTGCCCGGTGTTTCTGGTGTTAAATAGAAGTGATACTTCTGCAGAAAGTATTATGGATATGCTCTGTTCTGCCCAGGGAGGTGCAGGTGAAAAAAGGGCAGCTCGTCCCCCTCACACTTGGGGCAGGAAGCAGCATGCAGGGGCAGACCAGCAGCTTTGCATCTTGATGAATCCACTCTCTGCTGCAGGTGCCTGGGGGATGTTGCAGACTTAAATTTTCTTTCATAAAATGGGGACTGTGATGCATTAAATAAGGTACTTCATGGGAAGTCCTGGCACAGAATGATGCACGAAGACATTTCAGGTTCCTTCTCCTCACAGGTGAACTGTTACTGCTCCATCTTTATCACATCTTTTCTAACTCACCACATGCTGGGGAACACAAACTGATCTTATGCAGCGCTGGTTACGCCAGTTAAAAATAAAAGAGAGCGAACGAAAGAAGAAAAAAAGAGAGAGAGAGAGAGAGAGAAAAGAAAGAAGGAAAGAAAGAAAGAAAGAGAAAAGAAAGAGAGAAAGAAAAAGAAAAAGAAAGAAAGAGAAAGAAAGAAAGAAAGAAAGAGAGAAAAAGAAAAGAAAAGAAAAAGACTTTTATAGTCTGTCACCACATTTATAAACAGCTGGTCCTGGGGCTCTGTGGTTTGTATGATTAGTAGCATGGCTGAAGCTAATGCATTCTCTAATCTGATCCCCAGGTTCATGAGTGTCTTTCATTAATATTCTTAGTAATTTGACCCTAGGGCAGTGCTGCACAACTCAGTGACCTTACAACCAGACAAGTCTCTAATTCCGTCTTCAGCTCTCACCAGCTTGTTTCCCAATGTATGAATAGTTCCATCCCCTGAGCCTCACTTTCCTGTAATTTACTGCAGTGGGTTCCTAGTCATATGATACCTAAGTGGTCAATAGATTGCCTTAGAATTATTTTAGGATTCCAGATCTCAATTCATCTGTGAAAATCAGGGCAGTAGGAAACTTTCTCAGACACACCTTTAAAATTAGTTATATGTATGTTATATTTACAGGCCTTAGTTTTGAAGACCAGCGACACAACAATACTTCCAGATCTCCATATAACCTCTGTTCATTTGAGAGGGGCTTTGTGTTTTCAACAGGAGAAATCAAAGTTCATTTTTTTCAGCAACTACAGTTCTAAATTAAATAATCTTTTTTTATTGATACATGATATTTTACATGTTTATGGGATACATACGAGTCAAAATCTATTTTAAATAATTCCTTAGTGTTGTAAAATCAACAGTACTTTTTAAAATAAATATACCTTGTTAATGATCCCACATGTGTCATCAGAAGTACGCTTGAACAAGTCCACCTTCCATGGACCAAGCGCCTCACCCTGGGCATTGGTAACATGAGCAAAATCCAAGGTCCTGGCTGGACTTCAGAGACCCTGTTTACCTCAGAAGCATGACAATAGGAGGCAGAAGGAGCAGGCGTATCCAACTCCTTTCTTGTAGTTTCCCTGGTTGAGGAGGAAAAGTTGAATTTTACTATTATGGAGAAGAAACAGGAAATAGAGACGGAGAAAGAGATATGACAATACAGTCCTGCCACCCAGATACTTGTTTCCATGTACCGTTCCTTGCATTTGTTTTGAATATATAAGTGTGTACATAAAGGTACGTACTCTGAAGTCCATCATGGCTCGGATGTCCACTGTTTTTGAAGTTCCAGAATGGTTTTGCTAAGGTGAGGAAATACCTAAACAGGACTATGAAAATTATGGTATATATTGATGTGTCACATAATAGAGATGTGACATAATAAAGATGTGTAAGATGATATAACTTGTGTGTATACCTACCTCATCTGGGGATAACACCTCAAGTTTAATTTTGAGTCTTAGGTCAATCATGCTTCCCTTCCCTTTCATAGGTCCTGTATGAGTTGTTGTCATAGATCCCATATTAT
This sequence comes from Rhinopithecus roxellana, assembly GCF_007565055.1. Classification (NCBI taxonomy): domain Eukaryota; kingdom Metazoa; phylum Chordata; class Mammalia; order Primates; family Cercopithecidae; genus Rhinopithecus; species Rhinopithecus roxellana. Next base: position 239,432 of record NC_044559.1, on the reverse strand, counting down.
ACAGTAGCCATAGAATATGACATCTCTCTGTGATAATTCTATATTACTTTAATTGCTGCATAGAAGTTCATTGAATGTAAGTGCCACAGTATATTTATAGATCTTCTTCTGGGACATCTATTTCTAGTTTATGTGATAGTATAGCACTTTCATGAATATTCTTGTGCTTGATCTTTACACATTCTCTTTTTTCCTTAGGATGAATTCTGAGAGATGTAATTGATGGGGCAAAATGTACTCACACTTTTTGAGGTTTGAAATTTTTCCATCAAAAGCTGGTACTCTTGACTTTTTAAGGCAAAGAGCAAATCCTCCCCTGCCAGGATTGACTTTTGGCTCTTTTTATCAAACCTCACTGCTTTTTGGTTTAGCTGTCATAAAATGCCAAACACCACCAACAGGCCTCTGTGGAGGGGCTCAGAAGTAGGAGGGCTGTGATTAGGAGAAGGCTTGGACTGATGGGCAAGCTGAGTGCTCAGAATTAGAGTGAGGGGTTGGGGGTGCTGCGGGGACAGATGCTGGGAAAAGATACCCTGAAGGGCACAGGGAGCAACAATGGCTGTAGTACGTGTGGCCATTCAGCTGGAGCAGAAGAGGAAACCAGAGTGAGCTGATGATTGGATGTCAGGCCTGAGCCAGGTGAGTCCTGTTCTCACTGTACTGTAAAGTGAGCTGCTCCAGGTCTCCCCAATTCTTAGCCCCCCAGTGCCTGCAGGGGTCCCTGAGGAGGTTAATCTTGTGTTAGGCCCTCTCCTGTTTTTCCTCTCTGAGCCTCACTCCACTTTGCAGTGAGTTCTAGTATAACTTCTATTCCAGTAAGATCAAATGGTTAAGGAATCCAGAAAAGAAATGTGGTGAACACAAAGGGTTTGTCATACTTTAACTTTTGTCCCTTTCCCACTGGTCCATGCTTCTAGGCCAGGCTCGCAATACCTAGCTCGCTTCACGCTCCTGGCCTGTGCTTACTTAAACCAATCTGTCCTCCCCACCCTGCCATCTCTGTTAAGAGTAAATACCCCCCTCCCTCTGCTTTTGCCCTAAGTTCTTTTTTCAACTCATCTAACATCTAACTCGGCCCTGCTGCTCTGTTTCCCAAAAACCCTCTCTGCCTCTTTCCTCTCAAGCTATCCATGACCAATGCCAGAGACCAGGAAATCTTAAAAGCTGCACTCTCTGCTGCTCTTCTGTCTGCTTTATCCTTCCACCTGGGATCTCTCTCATTCTACCTGTCTCTATCTGCTGAAATCCTGTTCATCTTTCCAGGTACATCCCTCACTTTTTCATCTTTAAGAAGTCCTCTCAGAAACCCCATAGGATATTTTTGTGATATATACCATATTCCACTGTGTAATGTAGTGACACCACAGAGATTTTAATTTCTTGAAGGCAAGAACTGTAACCTAGTCATTTTTCTTTCCTAAGTGTGAAGTATCACTATGCCTTGACCAAGTAACTATGACATGGGTACTAGCTCCACAAATGAATGAGCAGTGAGGAAAAAGGAGATGATGATGAATGAATGAGGAATCTTAATAAGAAAAAGTTTATTCTACAGTGAAGCAGTATTGGTGGCTACAAAAGCTCTTTAGGAAGGATTTAGGGCAGCATCCTAATCAGAAGGACTTGGAAGCACTTCATTTTTTTAATTTGTTTTTGTTTATTTATTTATTTATTTATTTATTTATGAGACAGTCTCGCTCTGTCACCCAGGCTGGAGTGCAGTGGCCTGATCTCAGCTCACTGCAAGCTCCGCCCCCCGGGTTCACACAGTTCTCCTGCTTCAGCTTCCCGAGTAGCTGGGACCACAGGGGCCCACCACCACCACGCCTGGCTAATTTTTTTTTGTATTTTTAGTAGACATGGGGTTTCACTGTGTTAGCCAGGATGGTCTCGATCTCTTGACCTCATGATCCGCCCACATTGGCCTCCAAAGTGCTGAGATTACAGGGGTGAGCTCCCACACCTGGCCTTGGAAGCACTTTATAAAAGAGAGAGACAAGATTACATGTCAAACTAGAAGAATGGAGGTGGGAGGAGATAGGGCTCCAGAGTGGAGCAAGTCTCTTCTGCCCCTTGAACTTCCTGACAGTGCATTGGATACCTCTCATTAAATTTAATAGTACCTGTTGCTTTGGTGTAGTGAAATACATGCCTTGATGAAATTGCATTGCATCGTTTTTAAAAGAGAGAATACTCAAGCATGTGTCACTTGTGTTTCTTGCAAGCCGCTGTGATCCTGAGCTATGCACACTTCCGGTTGGGATTATTCCTGGTTTCTACTACCTGTTTGATTGAAGATGTGGCATGCAGAGCTTAAGTGCATCATCAAAGATGAGTGCAGGGCTCATCTATCCCTGGAATTGTCTTTCCCACAATCCCTGCCACAGAATATGAGCACTACGAGAATTCTGAAGAAATGGGTCTCTTGCCACCTCCCAGTGAAAGATTATTTTTGAAAAAAAAAAAAGATAAATCTAAATTGTGCTTTATCTTGATATGAAAATGTAGACAGCCATAGAAAAATTTAAAAATTAAGTGGGCATGGTGGTGCATACCTGTCATATGAGCCACTTGGGAAACTGAAGTAAGAGGATCACTTGAAACCAGGAGTTTGAGGCTGCAGTGGTCTGTGGTCATGTCCCTGCACCCCAGCCTGGGCAAGAAAGCAAGACCCTGTATCTTTTTTTTAAAAAAAGGAAAGAAAAGAAAGTATATGTTATGATAAGAAAATATATAGACAAAAAGGAGCTTTGAGAGAACCTGTGAAGTCAATAGGGATGCTGCCTTATAAGGCGGAATTTCTAAGTACACACCTATTCCATCCAGTAGAGAAAGTACCACTCAAAATCTATCTCTGTTTATACCTTAAATTTAGTGCTACGTGATCACAAAGATCACAAATATGGCCCGGCTTCACATCCCATGCTTAGAGAAAAACTGTGTACAGGTTAAAGCATTTCAAATTAGAAGAGTGAAGTATTCTTCATTTTTCCAAACATCCCAAAATAGATATATTTACAATAAATTCCTCTAGAGAGGTAGCTCACAGGTCTATGAGAAAATCAGTCAGAAAGATGACATTATTGTGTAGAATAATAGAAAATACTACTCAATTTTTGCTTTCAGTTCTAAAATATATTACTTCCAAGGTATATTGTGTATAATGTAAATGCAGGGACTAATTTCCAAGATCATGTAAATTTTAATTTTATCCATGAGCAAAAGGAGGGGCTGCTTGAAAAACATAATACTGGTTGTTGTTTTGGGTGATCTCAATTTCCCTGCAAATAGGTGGCAACTACCTTGAAAACTGAGACTCTGGGCTGGGCACGGTGGCTCATGTCTGTAATCCTAGCACTTCGGGATGCCAAGGTAGGCCGACCACCTGAGCTCAGGAGTTCAAGACCAGCCTGGCCGACATGGTGAAACTCCATCTCTACTAAAATAGAAAAATTAGCCGGGCATGATAATGGGTACCTATAATCCCAGCTACTCGGGAGGCTAAGATGGGAGAATTGCTTGAACCCATGAGACAGTGGTTGCAGTGAGCAGAGATCACACCAGTGCACTCTAGCCTGGACAGCTGAGTGAGACTCCCTCTTTAAAAAAAAAAAAAAGAAAGAAAGAAAGAAATGAGACTGAGCTCAACTTTACTTTGGGCAAACACAATTATTTTGGGTTCCTGAGGTTGACAATTGATACTTTAATTCAAACCTTCCAAGAAAAGATATCAGATTTCATTTTTATCTCACCATTTCTCCCACTCTCAGTGAGAAGTTTTCTTGCCTGACAGTCAAGGATGTCTCCTGTGAAAATCTTCATTTTGGCATTATCTTGACAACCAATTATATATAATGCAAAGAGACAGAGGAGAAAGAATATTACAGCCACATTTTCTTGTTTTTTTTTCCCATTCTTTTTTTAATTGTTCATAAAAATTAAATCACTTAATTTCTTAAATGTTTTGATTTACCATTACTTCCATTTTCTTTGATAAAACCGTTTCTGAAAATAGCAGAATCAGAGTTGATTATGAAAAGATTATAGCCAGAAAAGCTATTTTCTTAATCTAATGGATATACTGTATGAAAATATTAGTTCTGTTATTTGCTCTTTCAGTTAATATGCCCAATAGTGACACAATATATTACCTTACTGAATTTGTTCAGTTTTGCAAAGATAAGTTAGTTTTAGATAAATATAGATTAGTCTTGCCCACAGGAACAAGTTGCTGCCCACCGCCTGGCATCACAGCCCCAGAACTCAGCGATTTCCAGTAGCCCTCAGCATCTCATCTCTGGGCTAAGCCAAAAAAATCCCTACTAAAGTCCAGGGGTACTTTCTGAAAGGCATCTTTGTCTTGTTCTGTTGAGGGTTGTGGGGAATATTGTATATATTGGCTGTCACCTGGAGTATTTGCCCAAAGTACATGTATGCTCAATTTGTAATATCTATTTAACATCTGAACTATACTCACCCCTCTCATCAAAAACCAGAATTTGTTGAGTTTATTTGGGCATTTTATCTTTGTTTATGAGGCCCATGTTATGTCTCATACTATACTCAAAACCAAAAATATTTGTTGAGGCAAGTAAATTCAGAGGCTTCTCCTAAGGAGAAAAGGCATATTGTGAATTGCTTTCCTCTGAGAAGGCTACAGTGCTTCACTGTGATTTATCTTTCTGAATTACAGCTTCAGAAAACTTGTTGTTTTTTTCTTCCTATACACTGAACAAAAATATTAATCCTGATTGTCGTCAACCACCCATCATTGGATATAAGTTGTCAAATATCTACTGAGGCACAATATGCTACGATGCACCTCGAAGTTCCCAGAATAGGTTTACAGTAGTAAGGGGGAACTGAGGAGCAGCTGAAGGTCTTATTTTATGATGGCAACACACGGTGATGTTAGGGAACTTCCAAGGTGCTGCCGCTGCTGTTCTTTCATCTTGCCTTTGGTCAATTTTTTTTTTTTTTTTTTTTTTTTTTGAGACGAAGTCTCACACTGTTGCCCCTTCCTGGAGTCCAATGGACCAATCTCAGCTCACCGCAACCTCTGCCTCCCGGATTCATGCAATTCTCCTGCTTCAGCTTTCTGAGTAGCTGGGATTCCAGGTGCACACCACCACACTTGGCTAATTTTTTGTATTTTTAGTAGAGAGGGGGTTTCACTATGTTGGCCAGACTGGTCTCAAACTCTTGACCTCATGATCTGCCCACCTCGGCCTCTCAAACTGCTGGCATCACAAGTGTGAGCCACTGCAACCAGCTGCCTTTGGTTAATCTTAAGGATGTTTTGTTTTGTTTTAAATTTTCATGGCCATCACTCACTTTGGAAAGAGCTTTTAAATTCCAGTGCAAGGCAGGCCTAACTTTTCAAATATATTTCTGTGAGCACTTGGGAAACTGAGTTCCTCCATCTTCTGCACCTTCTCCATTTTTTTGTCCAGTTTCTCACTTGCATTTCAGGACCTGGCCTGTTAAGAGTAAGAAAAGAGAACCAGAATAAGGTAATTCAGTCACTTTTTTCTTGAAGTCTGTCAACTTTCTGGATGCAGATGCACTATTATTATATTATTTAAGTCAGATTTGGAACTTCATAACATGCCTATACTATTGTCCTTTTAACCAAAGTTTTCATGAGGAACCAAATCTATCTTTTATTAAAATAATTGATTGAGTATATGTGATGCCTAGCTAATGGCTATTTGTCTTAGAAGTATGAAGTTTAAATTACCCAGAACTGTTTCAAAATCCCTTAGCATATATTCACAGAAAATGTTTGCCTATGACAGCATTCTTAGGTAAGCTGCCGTGTACCAGTTCGCATTTAGGAGAAATTTGTTAGTATTGCTTTATCAAAACAATATAAGCTCAAGGCCACTGAATACAGAGAAACCCATTTTCATTTATCTAAATGCATCTCTTATATTTTGCCATTCTTCAAACAATACAGTCTCCAATTCTAGAATGACTTCTTTTCTTTTCTCTTTTTTTTTTGTTTTGTTTTGATTTGTTTTGTTTTGTTTTGTTTTTTTCGGACAGAGTCTCTCTCTCTCACCCAGGTTGGAGTACTGTGGCACGATCTTGGCTCACTGCAACCTCCTCCTCCCAGGTTCCAGCAATTCTCCTGCCTCAGCCTCCCAAGTAACTGGGATTACAGGTGTGCGCCACCATACCCAGTTAATTTTTATACTTTTTAGTAAAGACAGGGTTTCACCACATTGGCCAGGCTGGTCTCGAACTCCTGACCTAAGGTGATCTACCCATCTCAGCCTCCAAAAGTGTTGGGATTACAGGCATGAGCCACTGCACCTGGTCTGTATTTTCTTATTGTAATCCCAGACAGGCAGTTAAATGGAAATAGGAGAAAATGAGCTATTTCTATACGCAAATAGGCCTTGTTTTTTTAACTTTCTAACTAAACTGATTTATTTTGAAGCACACTATATTTACATTTTCATCCACGTTTAGAATTAAACACTTTGACTGGCTGTACTTGCATACAAACAGTCCAGGAAAAAAAATTCCAAAACAAAAAGATGGAAAGTGAGATCCTAAATCAATCTATTTATGTTGAAAGTCCCCAAAAACCTGGAGACACTCACAGGTAGATCTGAAGAGTCACAAGTCTCATACTCACGTGGCAGTAGTCACAACCCCACTTTGTCCCTTCTGTGGCAATCTGTCCTCTTGATGTGGGATTAGATGAAGCCTGAACCACTAGGGGATAAGCCATTTGCAGATAATGGGGCTACTTTGTCAAAGTTGTGATGCCGAACACTCCAAATCCCGGCTCCTGGTGAGATTTAAGTGACATGCCAGTGGTTAATGCTTAACTCACTTTATAACCTATAAATATTAATTTTAGGCCACTCTCATGTAGACTTCAGACAGGGAAGATTTTAGAATCATTTTTTTTTCCTAATTCAGGCCTTATGAGATAAAAAAATGCTTGAAAACACTGTTTTAAATCACTAGAACCACTTCTACTCAAGTGCTACATGCAGAAAGAGAGGTTGAATTATCCCCAGCATTGCAATGCAGTGTTCTTCAATAGCAGCAAAGTTTCCAGACTAGCTCACAGGGGCTAACCTAGTGGAAATATTAACAAATTGCTGAGTAACTCTAAGATATGAATGCAGTTTCATCCGCTGAGACCGTGAACAACGCCTGGGAGCATAGAGATGCTCAGACCATTGCCCTCTGAGGCCTTGTTTTGAATGAGTAGAAACCAGCACCTTCCATGTTGGGTCAGATTCTCTTTGTTTATTGGCCTAAGCTGTAGATTTTCAGCGCCCAGCCTTCCTATTTCAGCTTCCTTAGAAACCTCCTTTTTTCCCAGATCAGTAGATAACAATAAGTGCTTTTTGCCCCTGTTCACTGGAAAGGGTACAAAAGTAGGGAGCGGAAGGATGATGGTAGGAAGAGGTGTCCTGGAAGAGTGACAAATGCTGCTAATTATTCAGGGGTAGCCAGAATATTCTCCTGGTACCTGTGCAAGCTGGTGGCTCATAGCAGGTAGGGAACACACTCAGTGGCCTTGTCAGTTTAGCTCTGGAAGTCCATAAGATAAAAGGCAGTGTTTGAGTTCCCAAATATTTCATAATAAACAGGCTGTATTTTAACATCCTTTTTGACTGCCTCTTTTCCAGCAAAAGGCATTTTCTCATTTATTGTTTAAATTAAAATTCCACAGGCTCTGCATTGACCTGCAGTATTTTATCTATCCTGAGTCTCAGGACACTGTTTGATGGAATTAAGGTATTATGTCTTAAAGTCTGTGTGACTTTCTCTTGTTTACTTTGGGGGAAAGGATTCCAGGCACATATACAGTGTCTCAGTGCTAATACTCCATGATGGATTAACTCACAATGTTGAGAGATGACTCATATTATCTTAACATGCTTTCTTTTATTGAAGGTGGAGGGTGGGTAGGGGTAGAATGTGATTCTGCAGAAATGGCCCACGTCTTCAGAATGTTCTGCTGATACATTTTATTTCGGGTCAGATGTGCTCAGTTTTTGTTCTCATTCTGTCTTTGAGTTCTGGTACCCAGCTAGATTCTCACATGTGTATATGTTGAAATTAAACCAATGCAAAGGTTTTTACCCTGAGGTGTTACTAATTCATGAGCCTATTTTCTTTACAGTTTTTTCCTCCTATATAGCCTATATCTTGTTAAATGTCTTTTCTTCTCCTAGATTGTTTTCAATAGTAGATCAATTTTAGCTTTGTTCAGTCTCAATTATAGAAAAACCCTGAAATTAGCCAAATATTTGAACATTGTAAGGTACTAATCAGATTAGTCAGAAAAAAAAAAAGGTACAGGAACACTTCCTACAGTTCCAGAAGAGTGAGCTTTCCTGGCTGAGAGTTATTTCATAAGATGTAGTATTTCATCAAAGCCTAAGTATGTGGACACTAATGGTTAGTCATCACCAGGGTAAGATGAAAAATCTGCACTGTGTATTTGTGTTGATGCCACATTTCAGGCCAAAGGTTTTGCATCCAAACTATGCACTCTAGCATCCTAAGTCCTAAGTCCATGGCTGGCTCTGGCAGTGGCTCTTTTCACACCAAAAGGGAGGGAGAAAACCAGCTAACTCCTGGGATCTCTGACTGCAGTCAGGACAAGGAACAGGGAACCAACGTTTGTTCACTAGGATGAGGATATAAAGCATCTTCTGGGTTTTCAGATCCTGCCAAGAAAAGCTTTACAGGAAGACTCTAGGTCTTTGTGAACCCCAACCTGTCTTTGAATGACTGGGCTCCTCAGCAGATCTACAGACTTTTAGTTCTTTTTGGAGTGGTGATGACTCTTGACATTTATTGTCCAGGTCTGGTCTGCAGCACTTTGGATGCCTCCAGGCTATGGAGACGGATTACATGTCATGCATGGAGACTGTACATGCTACAACACTTCTCAAACCTCAACCTCTATCAAAGGGCATTTGGGTATGGCTCAAGATGGGAGTAATCTCTCTTTTCAGTTGTGTCAAGTTCTTATGCCATGTTTCATTTTTCCTCTTTATACAAGGCAAAGCACATCTGCAGAAAGACATTGCTTGAGGAGGTGCAAGAGCTGGAAACCAAGTCTGCAGTCCTGGCTAAAGCAGTGCTGTGGAACAGCAATGGAAAGAGGTAGGGAGCTTCATCCCAATATTTGTGTTTACAGAACGCAAATTCTCCTTGTCCCTTTCCCTGTTTTTCTTTCTATTTATACACTTTTTTCCCATCTTGCTTTTCGATGGAAGCACAACATGCTGAGTTTTAAGCATTTTAGTTATTCTCAGATTTAAGTTGCACTCTTTCAGTGGCCACATGAAATCTGACTTTCGGGGTCACTGGGTCTGTCCCTAGGTAAGAATGGGCATTTTGACTTGGCACAGTGGCTCACACCTGTAACCCCAGCACTTTGGGAGGCCGAGGTGAGTGGATCACGAGGTCGGGAAATCGAGACCATTCTGGCTAACACAGTGAAACCTCATATCTACTGAATATACAAAAAACTAGCTGGGTGTGGTGGCAGGCGCCTGTAGTCCCAGCTACTTGGGAGGCTGAGGCAGGAGAATGGCATGAACCTGGGAGGCGGAGGTTGCGGCGAGCTGAGATCACGCCACTGCACTCCAGCCTGGGCAACAGAGAGAGACTCCGTCTCAAAAAAAAAAAAAAAAAAGAAAAGAAAAGAATGGGGGTTTTATTGGGTTTAGAAGTGAGCAAAACTACCCATGTGCAAAAAAAATCGATGTCATAGCATTATTATCTTAAGGTGGAAAGGTCCAGGTTTAGCAGGATTCCACAGAGGAGTTAAAGCCTAGCCTTTGGATTTCAGACCCAATTATTGTACCCAGGGATGAGTATCACACATGAAGGTTTGCATGTGAAATAATTCATGTTATTATTCATTTAAATATGGTCAATCTCACTTCAGCATACCTAGGTGAGGGAGTTGTTTTTAATTAATACTTTCTGCTGAGGTTGAGAGGGATCCTGTGAACTTTTGGAACAAATATTGCTGCTTGCATTGCTAATTGCTCGTGAACATCAGCCTGCCTGCCCTTCCCTGCACATAACAGCTAGGCGTGTGCATAGCTTTTGTTTCATCACATATGTTAAGATGCTCTTAGAGCACACTCTGTTAAAATCTCTATAACACCAAGGAAAATTTCCCTGGTCCTGAGAAAAATTTTCAGAGTACTAGGAAGCCATTGCTGTATTAAGGATATGGAATGTCTAGAATATTCTGAATATAATTCTATAAATGCTTAGAAAGAAATCTGTAACTAACGTCTAATGAAACACATATCTAGAAGTCAAATATTTATAGGGATTCCCACTTTGTGTATGGTTTTATATTTTGTTTATTTGTACCATCTTTTAACACAATAAAGATAAGCAATTTTTTTGTTAAAGAGGATCCAAAAATTTTGAGAGTCTTTAGAAGTATAATTTCAAATAGATATTTTAGGAAGGAGATCATGACATATAGTTGAAGTTGTGGATTTTTGATTACTTTAAGTAAGTACATTTCTTAAGCCATTATTTTATAGCACCTATGCTAGTCACTAAAAACTAATCAGCCAACAACACAAAAAGCACTGTATTCAATAAGCTTAAAATTGTGAATATGTGGGGATAGCAGGCTGATTTTACTGCAGGTGTATATACAACCACTACATGTGGCTGAGGCAGGCACAGGACTGTTCTATCTTTCACATAACTTAAGCACAGGGCTCAGAATCTACTAGAGTTTTAAGGACCTACAACATTCTTTGGGACCTGAAAAAATACATATTTATAGGCTCCAAAAATTGGGGAGCAGGAAACCTCTGCATAATAAAATTAAGAAACACTTAAAACATTGTAAAATGAATATCAGCTGTAAGAATTGTTAAGCTTAGGAAGAACAATAAGTTTATCATATTTAGAAACAACTTACAGGCTTTCTTATATCTCAAGAGTTCTCAAGTATACAGAATGATTGCTGAGCAAGCGTAAGTAATTTCTAAGTAAAATGAGAATTTCAGAGCCAAGTTCTAAAACTCCTTGAAAATATTCTACAAGAAAACATTACATAAGGCTGAAATCAGTGTTAGCCAGCTGGGCTCTTATCAGAAGACTCTGGAAAGAAACTTCTTCCAAGCCCATTTATGCTGTTGGCAGAATCCATTGCCTTTCTTGCATTTATAGGACTGAGATAACCATTCCTTACTGGCTATCAGCTGCAGGACAGGGGACACCTTTAGTTCCTAGAGGCTTTTATAAGGACTTTGCATGTCTCCCTACATCTTCAAGCCAAGAAAGACCAGTTAAATCCTTCTCATGCTTAGAATATCACTGACTTCCCCTTCTGTTATATGTCTCTTATTTTCTCTTCTGCCACATCTTCCACTGGCTTCCTGCCTTCCCCATCTGCTTTTGAAGGCTCATGTGATTACATTGGGTCTGCCCGGATAATACAGGATAATTTACTTATTTTGAAGTCAGCTGACCAGTAACCTTAATTCAATCTGCAAAGTCCCTTCGCAGCAGAACCTACATTAGGGTTTCCTTGAATTACATGTGGATAGAGAATTGGGGGTTTCTTGAGAATTTTGCCTACCCCAAGAAGATACTTTGGGTGCTTCTCATTTATATTGACTGTTATTTGTTTCTAATATTTTTAAATTCCTCCTCTTAGGTCCTTAATCACTGAAAATACTTATCTTATCATCTTTATTTGCCTTTCTATTTTGTGAGACGCTTGGAGAGCAGTCTAAATGTTTGTATCCATTAATTTGTCATCATAAGGATTGGTTCCTTTCATGTTTTCTTATTTTCTATTGTAAATTTATGTTTCAGTCTGGGTTGAGGTTTTGTGTTTACTCCACCACCTGATTCCTCATGTCAATTTAAAGTTTGGGGTTTATTAAACCAGGTGTATAGTGTAAATTCAAACCCAAAATCTATTTATAGCCTGTTTGGCTCTACATTTTTATAGCACACTTTTTATCTCCTCTCCAGAGCATAGAGCAAATTGGACAAGCTTTATTATTGTCTCCCAATGCTGTGATTTGGGGTTTTGTGATTTCTGTGCATGTGTGTTTTGTGTGTTTGTTTGTTTCTATCATTAAATGTTCTACCCTGTCACTGAAAGGGCACCCCTTTGAAATTCTCAGCCATATGAACAGGGTCTCATCAGTTTCTACCTTTCATTCATTAGAAGCCTGAAGTCTTTTTATTTGGAACATTAAAACCAAAGTTCATACATTATTGAGACAGGATAACTTCTCTAAGGCAACCTGTTTGAGCTTTAAGTTTTAAGGTTTCCATTTTATTTCTGACCCCTAAAGATTTTTCTTAGTTTCTTGTGGACTCAAGTACTCATTTTAAGTAATTTTAATTAGGATAGATTTTAGATTGTCTAGTTTGCCTTCTTACCAGAAACAGAAATTCTTTCAGTGATTTATTTTACAAACCAATCTTTAGTGACCTCTACAACTACAACTCCACTCAGGTCAGGAATGACTTTCACATTGCCAAGTCAGTGAATATTTTGTCTTCATCTTAGGCAACATTTCATCAAAAATGTTTTCATTGAGACATTCCTGTCAGAAACATTTTTTACCTTAATATTTTAATATATTTGTTTTTGTAACAGTGTGCTTAGTTTGGCTTTCTCATTCTTCTTTTATTTCACTTTTATTTTTTCAGGACTACATCTGCAGGTCTGTTACATAGGTAAACTAGTGTCATGGTGGTTTGTTGTACAGATTATTTTATCACTCTTGTATTAAGCCTATTATTATCTTGTATTAACCCATTCATTTTTTTTTTCTGATCCTCCCTCTCATCCTACCCTCCACCCTCTGATAGGTTCAAATGTTTGTTGTTCTCCTCTATGGGTCTATGTGTTAACATTTAGCTCCCACTTATATGTGACAACATTTGGTATTCGACTTTCTGTTTCTGCATTGGTTTGTTAAGTATAACAGTCTCCAGTTCCATCCCTGTTTCTGCAAAGGACATAATTTCATTCTTCTTTATGGCTGCAAAGTATTCTATCGTCTTACTATTCTGGCAATTTTTAGTTTTCACATAGCTTTGTTGTATCCTAAATTGCATAAAAATTCTTTGGGCATTTGCCTTTCTCACTCTATAATTTTTACCAGATTTTAGTACTTAAAATATTTTGTCTCCAATATGACAATAGCTACTGAAGTGATCTCCCTGATAGTACTCCTCTGTTGTCTTTCAAGGCATTGTTCACACTACAGTTAAAGTGATTTTTTTTTTTTTTTTGAGGTACAGTTTCACTCCTTTTCTTTCTTTTTCTTTTCTTTTCTTTCTTTCTTTCTTTTTCTTACAGGGCCTCCTCAAGCCCTGTAAAAGCCCTGCAACACAACTGTCCCAAGGAACACACCTTCTTTGGGTCACTCTTCTTTCCATGGCTTTACTGTGGTTAAGAAATATCCCTTCAAAGTTAGGTCTGAACCCTTTTGAAATGCTGCATGGATGATCTTTTCTTACAAATGATTTTCTTTCAGGGCAAGAGACTTCTTAGTTGATTTAGCATATAACCCCCTAGCTCACTTTCTTGGTCTGCAGTCCAATGCTCTAACCCTGAGCTATAACCCCTCCTACCCTAGCTCACTTTCAACAAGAGTTAACACACCTTCATAATAAACCCATCTGCATAATAAAAGATTAGGGTGGGAGCTACCAAAGATTTGTGTTCTATGCAAATGGCACACCTGATCTAACCAGTTTTTTACACCCTGTGTAAGTCAGACACCACCCCTTACCAGCTTATCTATGAAACCCCCTGTATTTCACCACAGACCAGCAGTCAGTTTCTCCAGTCTCCTGTCTGCAGCAGAGAGCTATTCTCTTTCTTTTGCCTATTAAACTTGTGCTCTCAACCTTACTCTTTGTGTGTCCATGACTTTGTTTACCATAGCTGTGAGACAGTGAACCTCAAGTGTTAGTCCAGATATTGAAGCTGTTTTATTATGAAAACATACTTCTGATTATGCCGTCTCCTGCTTAAAATTTTTAAATGGCTTTCCATTAGAATGAAATTCAAAAGTCCTTTATGCCCTGAAAGCCTACACCAGTTGATTCCTAGCTTCATTTGTGAGCATCTCATTTCTTTTCTTACTATACAATAATGACTGTATCGGCTAGGGTTGACTGTTACATAAGCCACAGAAGTGAATTCTGTGCAATTGAAGCGAAAAGAGGAATCTATTGCCTTTTTATGCTTGTTGTAGAGAATTAAAGGCAAAGCCTATTTCATAATTCTGGAATGACAGAAATAAGCTTGGTTTTAAGAGTTAGATGAACAGGAATTAACCAATAGGCTTCATTCTACTACCATTGGACTAACATAGGTCTGATAATTTTCTGCTTTTTTGAGTACACGTTTAAGGTTTAAACACCTAAGAGAAACTATTATTGTCTTGGCATGGGTAATGTGTTCACTCATGAGCCAAGAGGGTATGAAATGTGGAAGGTTCACCTCACCAATAGAAAAGAGAATGCGATTTGGGAAAGAAATGAAAGGAATTCTGAATAAGTTAAAACAACAGAAATTATTTCTAAGGATTTCTTATTAGTTGATGTGTCCCTTTTGCAGAGACACCTGCCCTAAACTGCTACTCTCAGTGGTTACCTTTTAAAATTCTATTAAAGCACACTTTACTTTTATGATAACATTAATATGTGTATGATTTTATAATCTCTATTCCCTTCACTTTAAGTTTCATAAAGGCAAGGATTATATCTATTTAGTTTTTTTGCAGTACTATTGCATCTATTATTTTATCTAGGTATAAAAGGCACATATGATTTACAGAATACTGTAAAAGAAAATTATGCAAAATTCTACTGATGTAGTCAACTAAATGATGTTAAAAGATTTAAAAGAATTTTATAATGAAATAGAAAATGTGTAAAAAATAAAAAGAATTGAAAATTCTGCATTTGGTATATAGGCAATTATATAGAAGAAAACAAAACCACGAACTATATACTAAAAAGCTTGAAAAATACTTTATCACTTTTTCATTTATGAAGCTTAGTTTTGACAGACACAGAATTCTTGACTGGCATTCATATGGTTTCAGGCTAAAAGCAGGAGGGCCCCAATCCCTCTGGTTTGTAAGGTTTTTGCTGAGAAAATTGCTGTTAGTCTGACAGATTTTTTTATAGGTTACCTGATACTGATACTCTGTCTCAGAATATCTTTCTCACAGAAAACTCTTTCCTTCACATTGACTTTTTTCAGACAAACAAGTGCTGAGGGAATTTGCCACTACCAAACCAGCACTATAAGAAATGCTAAAGGGAGTTCTAAATTTTAAAACAAAAGCTTTATGTACACCAAAATAGAACTTCCTTAAAGCATAAGGCTCACAGGGCCTGTAAAACAATAACACAATGAAAAAAAAAACAAAGTGTCTAGGTAACTACTAACAGGATTAACTGAACAGTACCTCACATCTTAACATTAACATTGAATGTAAATGGCCTAAATGCTCCACATAAAAAAAATACAGAATGACAGAATGGATAAAACTCCACCAACCACTTATCTGCTGTTTTCAGGAGAGTCACCTAACACATAAGGACTTAGGAAACTTAAGGTAAAAAGGTGGAAAAAGATATTTCACGAAAATGAAAACTAAAAGCAAGCAGCAATAGCTATTCTTATATCAAACAAAGCAAACCTTAAAGCTACAAAAGGTTATTCTTTAAGGTCTGTATCCTTTTCTATGTTTAAAAAAAAAAGACAGGGCCAGGCGCAGTGGCTCATGCCTGTAATCCCAGCACTTTGGGAGGGCGAGGTGGGCAGATCACAAGGTCAGGAGGTTGAGACCATCCTGGCTAACATGGTGAAACCCTGTCTCTGCTATAAAAAATACAAAAAAATTAGCCAGGTTTGGTGGTGGGTGCCTGTAGTCCCAGCTACTCGGGAGGCTGAGGCAGGACAATGGTGAAACCCAGGAGGCAGAGCTTGCAGTGAGTCGAGGTCACACCACCACACTCCAGCCTGGGCAACAGAGTGAGACTCCATCTCAAAACAAAGAAAAAAAAAGACAGATACTATGATACTAACTAAGCATATGAAATACATAAAAAGACAGGATTGTTTTTAAAATGGATTGCAAAACATAGTAATAATTTATGAATATTAGATTTTTCCTATTTACCTTCATAATCAAAAAATAAATTTTAGAAGCAGTTGACATTGATGGAGTAGTTAATTTCCTGTAGCTATAATTTTATTTTAAACTTGGGGGAAGGACACTAACTCGCTGATTCTTACTGTTAACTTACAGACTCGAATGAATTGAGAACACACCTGGATAAACTATAAAGGACCCAAAGTTGAACGAGAAATATGTTTAGTGTGAAGGCTGGTTATAATGATATCCCATAGCTTATTTGTTGCTTTTTAATATTTTTTCCTTTATTTTTGATAAACAAGCTATAATTCAATGTGGTAAAATATCCAGGCCATAATATAATTAAAAAATTGGCCATCTTGAGAAGTTGATTTTATTTGACCTACTTTGTATTCTAATTTAGAAAATATACATATGTAATAAATATCCAAGTTGTGTGCTATTTGTTTAGTTCTCAAACATTTTCCTTTCTATTTTTATCTAAAAGATTACAAGTATATTTCAATATATATTTAATGAGGAAGCTTACTTCTGCATTATTGAACCAAAACTTTTTACATGAAGGTGAATAAAGATGTAGATATGGTTGCTCAAGTAAGGTGCAGTTTCCACCCAAGAAAGCAAAGTTTTGGGAAACATTTGTTTTTAAACCAATGTTTTTGTGGCCCATTTATATTGCAACAATATTGCTTTATAAAAAATTAGAGACTGCTATGTAAATATGATAAACCATAGTATCTTGTAATTTATCAGAGCAGTATATTTAAATTTTAAAATACATTATTATGTTTTAAGTGACTGAAGTATGCAAATAACCTTTATGTCTTTTTGTAAATTAAAAGTTCTGTAGAAATATTACCTCAAAAAAGTAAAAGCAATTTGTGAAAGGTAGTTAATGATAATGACTGTAAAATTTTTTATGATTTTATTTTTTGTATATAAATTATATTATGCCCTTCTTTTAGAGAAAAGTCCTTTTCCAGAGAGATATGAACAATTATTTTTAGCTTGGTAGACAAAATAGGGGCAAATGGAAATTTTATGCAAGGTTTTAAGAAGGGTTTTTAAATAAAATGCACTTATATATATATACCACATATTTCATAATTCTAACCTTTTTTCCTGTTTGGGTCTTGGTTTTCTTCTTAAGAAAACTGAATTGGAATTTTGATAGGAATATCTCTTAATGGAAGACATGAGGCAGGTTTGAAGTTCTAACATTTTCTTTATGTAGAACCCAAATGGGAAGTCTCGGTTATTATAGTAGAGTACAGTCAGCATTTTTTGTACCAGGGTATTTGTCAACCCATTATAGCTCATTTTACAATTGATATTATAATTGGTTGGTATTTAACAGACTTCTTCATCTGAATAGGTAAACATAATAAAAGTTTCAGGCCATTTGTTCTATTAGGGACATTCTAATTATTTTTACCCTAGCTCTAAACAGTACAGCTACTATAGGTTTTTGGAATCCCCAGGGGTTTTTGGAAACCCTGTGGATTTCACTGCCTCATTCAGAAGCTCTGTTTTTGTGGGGGATGCAGGAGGTTATGTGTCAAAGCTTTATCCAGTTCTTCTCACAAGTGGTCCTTTGGCTAGATACAAAAGACCATTCACATAGACGAAGTGCTAGGGTTTGCCCTCCCTGGAATAAATCAGAAGGTGATCTGGCGGATAAGATTACTTGATTTGTACTCAGCCGAGAGCCTGGGGTCGAATGTGGACTACGGAAGGCCTAAAAGGAAGAGCAATGATTGATGATCTGTTTAATTTTATGGTGACCTGTCCTTAAACATTGGAAAGCAATAGCCTTGAGCAAGACAGATTCTCAGTTGTCACATACACACAACCTAATGATGCTCAAACTAAATGTTATTTATGTCAATGTAATGTCCCTTGCAGCTGGCTGAAGAGCTTCAGAACAAGCCATTAAACAGTGAGATCAGAGAGCTGTTGAAACTACTGTCAAAACCCAGTGTGAAGGTGAGGACATATTGCTCTGGTAATAAATACCTTCAAACAGGGCCACTTTCTGAGCCTTCAGATGAATTTTGTTTCAAGCATCAATTCTCAAGTAAATGTGTTTCAAATAGGCACAGTATTTTAATAGCCTGAATCCTATTAATAATAAAGAGATGAGCTTTTCATTGTAATGTGATGAGAAACTATAAAGTACTCTAATTGGGAAGCTCAGAATTGAAGTTCTGACAAATATAATGTAGCTTCAAGGTCATTTTCGTTTTAAATAAAGAGCACACTATACAGAACCTGCTAGTAATTTTGTTTAGGCCCATTTTACTTGGGTAGTTAATGGGATTCCAATATGTTTGACAAATATACCTATTTTTCTGTAGGATCATTTCAACATTCCTCTTTATTTCCCCTTTCACCTCCCCATTTCCTGTCCCTTTACTAATGTATGTTTCAAAATACCATTCCATTTTACAGAGAAGAGTATTTTTCCAGTGTAAAATACCCATAAAATATTGGCAGACAGATTTCAGTTCTCCCTTTCCCATTGCCTCCTGAGTTAATCACTTATTTTTCATCCAAATGTGATCAGTTTACAGCAGGCTTTTAAGAATTTTCCTGCAGTTATTCTGAGGTCATTACTGCACTAAATCCTGCAGTGTATATATTTTGGACTTGACACTGTCACAATTATGTGTCAGATATTGTTCTGTGAGTCAGAATTGCATATGGATTACATAATTACATAATTAAAATGATCATTTAGCTTGAGATGATTACTGGTGATCATATGTAGAGTGTTGAATGAAAATTTCTGCCTAGATACAAAAACTAGTTTCTACGTTTTTTGAGAAATAGCTTTTGGAATTGTGCTGTAGTTGGTCTTATGTTTATTTTTGTAAAAAGAGAGATGGTATTAAATAAAAAATGACATTAAAAACATGCATGGACTGTAAAACCTAATCCCTATAAGTAAATATAAGTACATGAATATATTGCTATAAAGGCTAAACAGGCTATGATTAATGATGTAAGGGTAATTGATTTGTAGTGGTTCAGGAAGTCATTAAATTTTTGTTCTAAAAGAACAAGGATCAGATTATAGCAGAAAAGTTCCTTGATGTTAAAAGCAAAGTGTGTAAAAACATTAAGAGAAGGAGATTTTTAGCCAGAGAATGTTCTGAAGATTTCTTCATTTGGTCTTAGTCTGCACCTGAGAAGTTAGTATCACCCAGGGGAGGGAGAGGTGAGCTATGAGTAGTTTCTTAAACTCCTTTTTGAGATTATTGTTTTGGTTTAAGGGTATTAGAAATGAAAGCAGCATGTTTCACACACACACACAAATCCCTGATTATGGTATTTGGTTCAAGAGTGTTTCAAATGGAATAGCTAATTATGTAATATTATACTGGATGAGAACTGGTATTTGGCTCAAGAAAGAGGTATGACTTTAGACAGTATTAAGAAGGGCCATTTGGTAAAATATTATAATTAGATAGTTAAATTTTATTAGGTGTAAAATATTTTAGGTAGATAATTTGGTTATTTTTCATATTTATCTATCAATGTGACTAAAGAACGGTGTAAAGTTGTCATGAAAGACATATATTCATATATGTAGGAAATATGTGTAGAAAATAGATAATATTCCAGGATACATGATGTTGCATTTGGCAATGTCAGTTTGTAGTTAGCTAGTCTTGGGAAGAAAATATACTTTTTCCCTTTTTGATCTAACATTTAACATTGCTTTTCTTGAAGTCATTCATATTATCTACCATCACTTTGACCTCATTTCCAAACCCCCAAATAAAGACTATTTCAAGATATAATCAGTTAATCTATTTTGTCCTGGGAGTAAACTAAAATCTTTGTTTGTTTTCCTTTTAAACAGAAGCAAGGTATGTAGGTTGTTAGTTGTATTGACAGTCAAAATATGAAAAATCCAACTCTAGTGTGTTAATTTGAATATTATCTTTCATTTCTAGTGGGTTAGGGAAGTTATTTACTTTTTAAAGATTTGTTATTTCATTTTAAATACTTAATTCATTGTACTAAAAGTAAAGTTGAAGTGTATCTTCAAAGTAATAGAACTTTAAAAAAACACAGATGCACTCATTTGCACACACACACACACACACACAACCAAATATGCACCCATTCTGGTAGATAATACACATATTTCAAACATCTGGCAATTCTTCCTGAAAAAATTTATAACTTTCTTCAGCAATTCCTAAATGTCACCAGGGACAGATATTCATTCATTCATTTATTCTTTTATTTTTTTACGGAGTCTTCCACTGTCTTTTGGGCTGGAGTGCAATGGCGCGATCTCGGCTCACTGCAACCTCCACCTCCCAGGTTCAAGTGACTCTTCCACCTCAGCCTCCGGAGTAGATGGGATTACAGGTGTGTGCCACCACACCTGGCTAATTTTTATGTATTTTTAGTAGAGACGGGGTTTCACCATGTTAGCTAGGAACGCCTCAATCTCCTGACCTCGTGATCCGCCCCCCGTCAGCCTCCCAAAGTGCTGGGATTACAGGCATAAGCCACTGTGCCCAGCCATTCATTTATTCTTAGATATTTTTCTATTAATGCCTATTGTGTGCCAGGCCCTATGGATGCAGATTATAGAAGATATATGTACACTAGTGAAGGAGATAGGAGAAATACTGGATTTAAAAGAAGGAGTGCATGGAAATGATATGAAATACATAGGAACCGTGCTAAACCCAAACTTGGGCAGGGGGAGAATATTGAAGAAAACTTTACAGAGGAAGTGGCATATAAGTGAGACCTCATGGTAGAGTATGAGGGAAACAGAAGGGGACAAAGAAGTGGGAGATGGGTCGGGGGTGGGATGTGAAAAAGAAATGATTTCGGTACAGGGAAGAGCACGTAAAGTCCCATAAAGGAAAAACTTTCAGTTTGAAGATGTAAAAATGCAAAACCAGCCTCAGAACAGGTAAATGGATGGCTTGCGAAGGAGAAAGGGGTAACAGTTTGGAGCTGGGGAGTCGAGCCTTTTCAATAGGGTTTGTCAAGGACAGTCTGCTTCATGCCTGCAGTTCCAGCATTATTACAAATAAATAGTTTTTCTCCCATTTTCAATCGTTTCCCTATTTGGGGGATAAATTATATGGCCACACCTGAAATCGTGAGCTTATTAAAAAGTGGAAAACCATTCAAAGGATTTGAAGCAGGAAGTGATATGAAGCAGGAAGTGATATGTCACTCCATATGTAGTCTAAGACCAGCCTTTTGAGGCATTGGGAGGTGTAGAATGGGAGAAATACAATACTGAATGGAGAAAGGCCAGTGGGAGCCTGTAGAAATAATTCAGATAGAATACTAGCACTTTGGTCGGCCAAGGTGGGCTGATCACCTGAGGTCAGGAGGTCGAGATCAGCCTGGCCAACATGGCGAAACTCTGTCTCTACTAAAAATACAAAAATTACCTGAGCGTGGTGGCAGGTGCCTGTAATCCCAGCTACTTGGGAGGCTGAGGCAGGAGAATCACTTAAACCTGGGAGAGGGAGGTTGTAGTGAACTGAGATTGTGCTCATCACTCCAACCTGGGTGAAAGAGTAAACCTACATCACACACACATACACCCCCCCCCCGCCACACACACACACAAGCATATGACTGAAGTCCTAATGAAAGAGTGTGGGATGGGTGGAAGGAAGCATGGGGGATGGGCAGCTTGAGGGACAATTTCATTACGTGGTCTTGGAATAACTAATACTTTGGGATAAAAAAAGAACAATTGCCACTAGAGTGAACTCCAAAAATATTAAAAATTTAAGTGTAAAAAGTTGAACCATAAAAATATTATTGGGCCGGGGGCTGTGACTCAGTCCTGTAATCCCAGCACTTTGGGAGGCCAAGGCGGGCGGATCACAGGGTCAGGAGATCGAGACCATCCTGGCTAACACAGTGAAACCCAGTCTCTACTAAAAATA
Organism: Rhinopithecus roxellana; assembly: GCF_007565055.1. Classification (NCBI taxonomy): domain Eukaryota; kingdom Metazoa; phylum Chordata; class Mammalia; order Primates; family Cercopithecidae; genus Rhinopithecus; species Rhinopithecus roxellana. Next base: position 217,312 of record NC_044559.1, on the reverse strand, counting down.
TAAAAAATTAGCCAGACGTGGTGGCGGGAGCCTGTAGTCCCAGCTACTCGGGAGGCTGAGGCAGGAGAACGGGGTGAACCCCGGAGGCGGAGGTTGCAGTGAGAGGAGATCACACCACTGCACTCCAGCCTGGGTGACAGAGCGAGACTCCATCTCAAAAGAAAAAATATATATATTTTTAATTGAAAAAATATGTATTAGAAGAAAATTTGAAAGTTATGTGATCATGGGCCAGGCACGGTGGTTGACGCCTGTAATCCCAGCACTTTGGGAAGCCAAGGCGGGCGGATTACCGAGGTCACCAGATGGAGACTATCCTGGCTAACACAGTGAAACCCCATCTCTACTAAAAATACAAAAACTTAACTAGGCGTGGTGGCGGGCGCCTGTGGTCCCAGCTACTCGGGAGGTTGAGGGAGGAGAATGGCATGAACCCGGGAGGTGGAGCTTGCACTGAGCGGAGATTGTGCCACTGCACTCCAGCCTGGGCTACAGAGGGAGACTCCATCTAAAAAAAAGAAACAGAAGAAAAAGAAAAGTAAAGAAAGAAGAAAGAAAGTTATGTGTTCATGGAATAGAAAAACGTTTGAAACACAAAGACAGGAATACACACATACAGACACACAAACATGCACCCATAAAGGAAAGAATATTTTAAAATCCATAAGTGAGGTTAGAAGGAATCATTTATTAATATACCTGATTTATGATATTTGTCCTTAATAAGATGTCTTAATTTATTCCGTTCACTTTATTTTACCTTTTACAAAGTGATTTGATAAAGACTTAAAAGGAAATAGAGATATTCTTTTTTGATAATACATAATTGTATTTTTCATTTAATTTATAAAGACAGCAATAGCCTGTATCCTCCTTGCTTTATTAGTGAGGATGAATATCTTTTCCTAAAGTTATATGTTTTTATTTCTTCTGTGAATTGAGTGTTCATATACCTCTAGGGATAACTGCTCTTGGCTGGCTGCATTACCTTGCAACCATTTCTGTATGTATATGTGTATATGTATATATATATAAAATATGTGGGTTTTTCCTAGTATATTCTATGGGATCATAGAATGCACTACTTACTGTGATTTTTTTTTTTTTTTTTGCTTTTAATATTTTTGACATTTTGTAGCCTTCTCTTTTTGTCAACAAAATTATTTAACTTTTTCTTATAGATGAACCTTTATTATTTCTGCTTTTCTGCTATTTAAATAAGACTATGATGCACATCTTTTGTTTATTAGACAATTTTATGGATTTTGTCAAAATATACTTTAATTAGGACAGTAAATTATTGGGGCATACATAATGTTTGTACATTTTACAGTTTTGATCATTATTTCCAGCTTGTTGTTAAGACAGACCTTCTTGAGCACCTGCTGTATAGTGCATGAGAAGGCCTGTTTCCCTATGCAGTTGCAATTTGCAAAAGCTATTTTTAATTAATATTCTTTTTCTCTTTTTCTGAGACAGAGTCTTGCTCTGTCACCCAGGTTGGAGTGCAGTGGCACAATCTCAGCTCACTGTAACCTCCACCTTCTGGGCTCAGCGATTCTCCTGCCTCAGCCTCCCAACTAGTTGGGACTACAGGTGCATGCCACCACACCTGGCTAATTTTTGTATTTTTTGTGGAGTCGGGGTTTTGACCTGTTGGCCAGGCTGGTCTTGAACTCCTGGCCTTAAGTGATCCACTCACCTAGTCCTCCCAAAGTGCTGGGATTACAAACATGAGCCACCATACACAGCCTCAAGTAATATTCTTTTTTAGCTTTGCTAGTTAATCACCACTAGAATATAAGCTACGTGAGAGTAGGGAATAAAAATTGCAGACATATAGCAAGGTTTCAGTCAGTACTGCAAGATTAAATAATGGTTAGTAAAAATTTTGTGTTATTCCTAATGAATTGTGAGTGATATAAGGATATAAAATCATTATATTTCTCCTCAGTTATTTTTCTTTAGTCTTACATGCATTTTCTAAAACTGTAGAAATATGTACTTTTATGTAGGAGAATTTGGTATGCTTTTTTCTTTATGACTTCTGGGCACTGAGTTAACTTAGAAAGGACTACCATTCTTCATGACAAGTTCAGGAAAATTTGCTTTCCTGTTTTATTTTGACTTAAATTGATTTTTTACAGTTTGAAATCTTTAATTTGTATGAAAGTTTGGTGTATGGTATAAGATGTGGTTCTAGTTTTTTTTTATTCAAGTGGATAGCGATTTTCTCACAATTTGATTTGTCTTTATTATGTATATGAATCTGTTTTGAACTATTGGTTTGATTGTTGTAAATTTGGTTACCTTATCGTTTTAGTAATTACAGCATGATACCTGCTAAGGCCAAATTTCTATCATTATTCTTGCAAATGTATTTTTCCAGAAGAACTTTGGAATTCTCTCTTCATGTCCTTAAAAAACCCTTTGGGATGCAGTTGAATTTTCCAGTCAAAGAACATGGCAATATATTTATTTAGGTCAAATGGTTTCTTGTATAAACCTGGAATATTTCCTGCTAAGTCTGTTCCCAGACCTGATGTGTATGTGTGTGTGCACGCACACATAAAAAATATATGTATATATTTATATACATACATATACATATGTATAAATTAATTTTCCCCAATGTATACTACTTATTATTTTCTAACAAGTATATTGTTTCTATATGGTAAACATGTTAATTTCTATAATACTTATTTTGTATCACCTTACTGAAATATTTCATTTTTAAAAATTTTCAGTGTTATGTTATTGACAAGATTTTTTAAAATCTTTTCCTTTTTAGTAATTATAGATCATTTCCTCCCTTTATTGCCTTGATATGGCTTGCATGAAAAAATGCTGAAAACTTGTAGTAAAGGATATGCTTCTATTTTTCTGTACTTTTATAGGGATACTTCTGTGCTTCCTGTTATTACACTTCTGTGCTTCATGTTATTATCATCAAACATCCTGTATGATGCTTGTTGCTGGTTTCTGATAGAATATTTTACAAAATTTTGTTCTGTCTTTTTTTAAAAAAATCAAGATTATATTACATTTTGTCAAATGCCTTTATGGTACTTATCAAAGTGATCATAGAAACTTTTTTAGTTGTTAGTATCAATAATAATGTGCAGATATTTATATTGACAAAACATTAAATTATTGGGATTAAATCTTCCTTTTGATAAAAGAAGATTGTTTTTTATTATACTTTAAGTTCTGAGGTACATATGCAGAACATGCAGATTTGTTACATGGATATATAGACGTGCCATGGTGGTTTGCTGCACCATCAACCCATCATCTACGTTAGGTATTTCTCCTAACGCTATCCCTCCACTAGCCCCTCATCCCCTGACAGGCCCTGGTGTGTGATGTTCCCCTCTCTGTGTTTATATGTTCTCATTGTTCAACTCTCACTTATAAGTGAGAACATGCGGTGTTTGGTTTTCTGTTCTTGTGTTAGTTTGCTGAAAATGATGTTTTCCAGCTTCATCCATGTCCCTGCAAAGGACACAAATTCATCCTTTTTAATGGCTGCATGATATTCCGTGGTGTATATGTGCCACATTTTCTTTATCCAGTCTATCATTGAGGGACATTTGGGTTGGTTCCAAACCTTTGCTATTGTGAACAGTGGCTCAATAAACAGTGCCTCAATAAACATGTGCATGTGTCTTTGTAGTAGAATGATTTATAATCCATTGGGTACATACCCAGTAATGGGATTGCTGGGTCAAATGGCATTTCGGGTGCTAGATCCTTGAGGAATTGCCACACTGTCTTCCACAATGGTTGAGCTAATTTACACTCCCACCAGCAGTGTAAAAGCATTCCTACTTCTCCACATCCTCTCCAGCATCTGTTGTTTCCTGACTTTTTAATCATCACCATTCTAACTTGCATGAGATGGTATCTCATTGCAGTTTTGATTTGCAATTCTCTAATGACCAGTAATGATTAGCTTTTTTTCATATATTTGTTGGCTGCATAAATGTCTTCTATAAAAGATTTTTTATATCTGATTTTGTAATATATTACTTTGGTATTTTAAAAAATCATCCTGAGACCAAAGTTGTGCTGTCATCTTTTTATACTTTCTGGTTAGGTTTTGCATTTGGGTTGTGAGACCTTTGAAAAAGAAACATTATGTTTTATTATGTGTTGGAATGCTACAAATAAAACAGTAAACTTTAATATGACCCTTCATTTGGTTCAAATGCCATTTCTGGGGAAAATTTTTTGATAGTGCTTTCAATTTCTTCTGTAGTTATCTAGTTAATCCAGCTTTCAAGTTCTTCTAGAGTTACTTCATTATTTATTTTTTCCCAGGAAACTTCATATTTTATTACGATTTCAAGCACATTGGAATGGTGTTCAATTTATTCTGTTGATTTGTATCTGAAGTTCTGTCTGGTTTCTCAGTGCTGTTAATATGCAATTTTGTTTTCCTCTGGTTTCTTGCTGTGCATACCAGAAATGCGTAATTATCTCATCTCTCAAAAGAACTGGCTCTTTATTATCAAATATATTTTTCTTTCTTTCATTTTTTCTTTTTCTTTTTTTATTTTAAACTAAGTCTCACTCTGTTACCCAGGCTGAAGTGCAATGGCATGATCTCAGCTCCCTGCAACCTCAGCCTCCCAGGTTCAAGCAATTCTCCTGCCTCAGCTTCCCAAGTAGCTGGGATTACAGGCACATGCCACCATGGCTGGCTAATTTTTGTATTTTTAGTAAAAATGGGGTTTCACCATTTGGGCCAGCTGGTCTCAAACTTTTGACCTCAGGTGAGCCGCCTGCCTCGGCCTCCCAAAGTGTTGGGATTACATGCAATAGTGACTGCACCCAGTCTAACTCTTTTCTTTATATCTATCTTTGATTTCATTTAGTGGAATACTTAGCTTTTACGCTTGTTTAATTACAAATGCATTTAAGAGTATGTGGCTTTCTTTTAAATTTTGTCATCTTCCATGGACATCATGTATGTCATATTGGCATTGATATTAATTTCTTGATTGTCTGTAATAAATTTTGATAACTTCAATACCCTGACATTTAAATTTGGGAGGTTGTTTGGGTTTCATTTTTTTATATATACAGATGTTAATTTCTAGTTTGATGCATTTTTATCATAATATACAACCTGTTAACCTTTTTAATGTAAAATTTGTTAAAGGTGTTTGTTTGCTAGTTTGGCCAACTTTTGCAAATATATGAAGGAAAAGAATAGCTATATGGAAAGAATTTTTTTAAATGTATATATTGTCCTCTAGAAGTTTATAGACAAACTTAAATATTCAGAGTGACTATTCCTGAAAATAAGGTAATCATTAAAGTTAATTGTAATAGCTAATAAACCAATAAGATGAAGTCTTTACTACGGAGCAGCATTTTTGCTGTGCACTTTCATGTGTTATCTCTTTAATCATTGCGAAGCCCTATTAAGTAGGTACTAATATTAACTCTGTTTTTTTGTTTGTTTGTTTATTTTTGTTTGTTTGTTTGTTTTTGAGATGGAGTCTCACTCTGTCACCCAGGCTGGAGTGCAGTCGCCTGATCCCGGCTAACTGCAAGCTCTGCCTCCTGGGTTTACACCATTCTCCTGCCTCAGCCTCCTGAGTAGCTGGAACTACAGGCACCTGCCACCACGCCTGGGTAACTTTTTGTATTTTTAATAGAGACGGGGTTTCACCATGTTAGCCAGGATGGTCTCGATCTCCTGACCTCATGATCCAGCCACCTAGGTCTCCCAAAGTGCTGGGATTGCAGGTGTGAGCCACCGTGCCCAACTAATGTTAACTCTTTTTAAAGGTTAGGAAAACTAAAGCTCAAAAACATGTATCCAGAAACTAAACAGGACTTTTAACAGATGTGTGTGTGTGTGTGTGTGTGTGTGTGTGTGTATTTCAGGGATTTTCTGTGTTCCACACCTAATAAAGAACACAAATACGTCTTTCTTACTGATGCACAGGATGGTCTTCTTATCTTTGTTTCTAGCACATAGCACTGTGTTTGGAACATTGGGATTCCCAGTAAACTGAATTCAATGTAAATTATTAAATGTTTGATGTAATTTTTATTCCATTATAGCCTTCTTTGTCTCTTCATATAATTCTGTACATTTATATGACATTCAAACTTTTCTTTCATATTCTTTAATTCATAGTAGTATAAGATTGCAATTTTGTTCATTTTACTCTTTAGGAATCTCTTGCTTTGTTCAGAAGAATGCCAATACTTCTTTTGTATAACCTGTTACTGTCAGTCTTTGATAGTTAGGAAATGACTTATTATTCTGTAACAATAGTGTCACCAGAGAACTGTCAAAAATGGAAAGATTATACCCAGAATGAATTGATCAGTCAATTGCCATATTAAAAAATAGATTATTCTTATTAGTCAATAATGTCTACAAAATCCAATTCAGGAAAATAAATGCAGTATAAAAACAGATGTCTGAAAATGTAAAAGTAAGTAGTCAAAGGCCTAACTAGATTAAATGTGAATTCTTCCTGCAGTAATGAAATAGACAAAAGCAATAATGTTCATAACATTTAGGAACATTGATGGAGGGATGTTGTTCTGTACACAGACTTTGTTTCTAGGGGAAGCAAAGATAGTCATTAATAAATCAGAACCACTTCTAACCATCAAATTGCCACAGTAAAGGCAAATTAACCTGCATGAGTCATCATTCCGGGGACTCACTTTTGATAAAACAATGAAGTAGGCCGGGCGTGGTGGCTCAAGTCTGTAATTCCAGCACTTTGGGAGGCCGAGACAGGAGGATCACGAGGTCAGGAGATAGAGACCATCCTGGCTAACATGGTGAAACCCCGTCTCTACTAAAAAATACAAAAAACTAGCTGGGCGAGGTGGCGGGCGCCTGTAGTCCCAGCTTACTCAGGAGGCTGAGGCAGGAGAATGGCGTAAACCCGGGAGGCAGAGCTTGCAGTGAGCTGAGATCCGGCCACTACACTCCAGCCTGGGCGACAGAGCGAGACTCCATCTCAAAAAAAAAAAAAAAAAAAAAAAAAACAATGAAGTGACATCATCTCTAGAATGTAGCATTATAATTTTGGAAGTCATGGAAAATTTGGTTGATTTTTTTTTAAAGGCAATAAAATAAGAAGATTTGTTGTAATTTTTAGCTTCCAAATATTCACTTAACAGAAATTACTGCCTGAGCATGCAGGATGGATGAAGCTTCATTAAAGCAAGCTGAAGGAAAAAGTTAAGCTGCCTTCTGGAGGGATAAATCAATGTTACTCATCCTTATAAGCTGGACACTTAATTCTGGGAACCTGACAGATACTTAGAACATAAAGTTGACCCCAGGAGGTCCAGTGCAGTGAGTTCTTCTGAGTCCGATAAGTTACAAGGTTTAGGGTTCAATTTCCTGCAGATTCTTCTGAGCAACAGGTAAACCTATCAGTTGTGATTGGTGGTTCCGGCATATGGAAATGCAATTTCCCAGCCATAAGTAGAAAGCTGAAACTGGATCCTTTACTTACTCCTTATACGAAAATTAACTCAAGATGGATTAGAGACTTAAATGTTAGACCTAATACCATAAAACCCTAGAAGAAAACCTAGGTAATACCATTCAGGTCATAGGCATGGGCAAGGACTTCATGTCTAAAACACCAAAAGCAATGGCAACAAAAACCAAAATTGACAAATGGGATCTAATTAAACTAAAGAGCTTCTGCACAGCAAAAGAAACTACCATCAGAGTGAACAGGCAACCTACAGAATGGGAGAAAAGTTTTAAAATCTACTCATCTGACAAAGGGCTAATATCCAGAACCTACAAAGAACTCAAACAAATTTACAAGAAAAAAAAACCCCATCAAAAAGTGGGCAAAGGATATAAACAGACATTTCTCAAAAAGAAGACATGCATACAACCAACAAACACATGAGAAAATGCTCATCATCACTGGCCATCAGAGAAATGCAAATCAAAACCACAATGAGATACCATCTCACACCAGTTAGAATGGCAATAATTACAAAGTCAGGAAACAACAAGTGCTGGAGAGGATGTGGAGAAATAGGAACACTTTTACACTGTTGGTGGGATTGTAAACTAGTTCAACCATTATGGAAAACAGTATGGCGATTCCTCAAGGATCTAGAACTAGAAGTCCCATATGACCCAGCCATCCCATTGCTGGGTATATACGCAAAGGATTATAAATCATGCTGCTATAAAGACACATGCACACGTATGTTCATTGCAGCACTATTCACAATAGCAAAGACTTGGAATCAACACAAATGTCCATCAGTGATGGACTGGATTAAGAAAATATGGCACATATATACCATAGAATACTAAGCAGCCATAAAAAAGGATGAGTTTGTGTCCTTTGTAGGGACATGGATGCAGCTGGAAACCATCATTCTCAGCAAACTATCACAAGAACAGAAAACCAAACACCGCATGTTCTCACTCATAGGTGGGAACTGAACAATGAGATCACTTGGACTCCGGAAGGGGAACATCACACACTGGGGCCTGTTATGGAGAGGGGGGAGGGTGGAGGGATTGCACTGGGAGTTATACCTGATGTAAATGACAAGTTGATGGGTGCTGACGAGTTGATGGGTGCAGCACACTAACATGGCACAAGTATACATGTGTAACAAACCTGCACGTTATGCACATGTACCCTAGAACTTAAAGTATAATAATTTAAAAAAAAAAGGAAACACAATTTCCATTTAAGTATTGCCTTTTGAAAGGTAAGTCTGTATATTAAAGAATAAAATCACCTCAATTAAAACAGGATAATGGAATCCAAAATTTGTTTTAGATGTCCAAAATTAAAAATGTTGCTATTCAACAATATTTGTAAAATAAAGCTATTAAAATTGTGAACTTAATGTCTATGAAATTGTTTTGGAATGTAGATGTGGAACAAAGCTAAGGAGAAAAAAATATTTAGCTGATGTTCTTAATATTGCCTGTCAATTATCAAAATTGCTTTATTTTAAAACATTTTATTCAGCTATTTCTATTTTACTATGTGCAAGATAGTTGCCACAGATACACAGATAGTAGACATTCCCAGTGTTCTTTATTCCTCTGTATGTGCTCACATTTCCATCTGCCAACATTTTCCTCCTGTCTGAAAGACTTCCTGTGACATTTCTTGCAATGCAAGTCTGTTGGTGATTAATTCTTTTAGCTTTTACATATCTTTAAAAAGTCTTCAATACCCCTTGATTTCTAAAAGGTAGCTTTTCTGCGTATAGAATTCTAAGTCAATAGTATTTTTCTCTGAGTATTTTAAAGATATTGCTCCATTTTTTTGTGGCCCACATTGTTTCTGATGAGAGGTGTGCTGTCGTTTTAAATCCTTATTCTTTTATATATAGTGTGTTTTTTTCCTTTGGAAGATTTTAATATTTTCTTCCTGGTTTTAAGCAATTTGGTGGTATTGTATGTTTTCTGTGTGTTTGGGTACATTGAGTTTCTTGAACATGTGGGTTTATACATTTTTCATCATATTCAGACTATTTTCTGCTGTATTTCTTTAAATAGTTTGCAGCAACTTCCCCCTTTCTTTGGAGATGCTAGTTAACATAAATATTAGGCCATTTAAAGTAGTTCCCCAGATAGGCACTAAGTCTGGTTCATAATTTCCCAGTATATTTTCTCCTTGTGTTTCATTGTAGACAGCTTATGTTACTTACTCTACAAGATAACTTTTCCTTCTGTAGTATCTATATTAATCTCATCCAGTGTACTTTTTTCTTATTTCATACTTCCATCTCTGGAAGTTTGATTTGAGTGATTTTTATATATTCCATATCTCATGTTCAGTCTTTAACTTTTTTGAGCATTTGAAATATAGTTATAATAACAAGTTTTAATATTTTTGTCTGTGTAATTTTAGGTTTTGGTTTTATCTGGTTTTATCATCTGTGTAATTTCAGGGTTTGGTTTCATTGTTTTTCTTCCTTCATTAGGAGCAATATTTTCTGTTTTCTTTGCATACCTAGTAATTCTGAGTCATTGTGAGTTTTATCTTGATCAGCTACCAGTAACTGTGAGTTTTGTCTTGTTGGATGCTGGGTATTTTTGTGTTTCTGTAGATTAGCCTCTTCTAACCTTTTAGGAACCAGGGACCAGCTTCACGGAAGACAATGTTTCCACAGATGTGGGGTTGGGAGTGATTTCAGTGTGACTCAAGTGCATTACATTTATTGTGTACTTTATTTCTATTATTATTACATAATCACCATAATGTAGGATCAGTGGGAGCCCTGAGCTTGTTTCCGTGCAACTAGATGATCCCATGTAGTGGTGATGGGAGACAGTGACAGATCATCAGGCATTAGATTCTCGTAAGGATCATGCAACCTAGATCCTCACATACTCAGTTCACAATAGGGTTCATGCTCCTATGATAATCTAATGCTGCTGCTGATCTGACAGGTGGCAGAGCTCAGGCATTAATGCAAGTGATGGAGAACAACTATAAATATAGATGAAGCTTTGCTTGCTCACCACTACTAACCTACTGCTGTGCAGTCTGGTCCCTAACAGGCCATTAATGGGTACTGGTCTGTGGCCTTGGGTTGAAGACCCCTGCTATAGATAGTACTATTGAGCTTCATTTTGTTATACAGTTAAATTAATTGGAAGCATTTTGATCTTTCAGAGGCTTGTTTTTAAAGTTTTTTTTTTCTTTTTATATTTTCTGAGATGGAGTCTCAGTCTGTTGCCAGGCTGGAGTGCAGTGGTGTGATCTCACCTCACTGCAACTTCTGCCTCCTGGGTTGAAGTGATTCTCCTGCCTCAGTGTCCCGAGTAGCTGGGACTACAGGCTCCCAGTTCCATGCCCCGGCTAATTTTTTTATATTATTTAGTAGACACGGGGTTTTACCGTGTGCCCAGGCTGGTCTTGAACTCCTGAGCTCAGGCAATCCACCCACCTCAGCCTCCCAAAGTGCTAGGATTACAGGTGTGAGCCACTGTACTTGGCCCTAAGCCTTTTTTTAGGTGAAACCATAGCAGCATTAAATCTTGGGCTTATTTTTTCCACTATTGAGACAATATCCATCCCATAACTCTTCTCAGTGCCTATGAAGTTTTTCCTGCTAACTGATGATAACAAGAGCTATTTCTTCCCTATGCTAACTTCAGGGATTATTCCTTGTAATGCAGTTTCTCTAGCTTAAAACTACTGACATTCATGGGCTGAATAATGGTTTCTGGAGGAGAGGGCATTGTCCTGTAAATGATCAGATGTTTAAGAGCATCCCTGGCCTCAGTACTGTAGATGATAGTAACATCCTTTAAATTGTGACAGTCAAAAAATGTCTCCAGATATTGCCAGTGGCTCCAAGGGAGTACAGTTGCTCTCAGTTAAGAACCACTGCTCTAATCCTTTCTGATAGTTTTCTTATATGCCTGCCATGACTAAAGACTTTGCTCAGGACTCAAGGGAGACCTCCTACAGATCTCCCAAATTTTGTATCTGCCACCCTTTCCTCTTCTATAGGCTTCCCTGAGAAATTTAGTCAGTTGCCCTCCCTGGATTCTCAGCTCTGTTTTCTCAACTCAAGGAGACCACTGAGCTTTGACTGTGTTTCTTTTTCCCCATCACAGCCTGGAAACTCTAGGCGGTAATGCTGGTGCAATCATAAGTTCCATTGCTTCCTGTCTCTCAATGATCTCTGCCCTTTGTTGCTTGATGTCCAGTATCTTTGAAAACTATTGTTTCGTTATCCTTTATTTTTATTTATTTTTAGTTTTTTCAGGTGGATCCCTGTTAACCTCATCTTGGTCCTCATCCTTATTCTTGAAAGATGCTTTTGCTAGATACACAATTTTGGATTAGCTTTTATTTTTTCTAAGCACTTTGAAAGTATTTGAACTATCTTCTGGTGTCCATTGCTGCTGTTATTCAGCTGTCAATCAATTTTCTTCTTTCCTTTCTGAGGATCTATCTTTTTTGTTCTGAGTACTATTAAGATCTTCTCTTTGCCTTTGCCATTTTGCAGTTCTGCTATGATGTAGTAAGCATAGGTTTCTTTTTATTTTTCCTTGTTCCTAAAGGATATATCAGGCTTCCTGATATATCTTTCCTGAACCTTTAGAGTCTTTCTCTCATCAGTTCTCAAAAATTTGCAGCCATTATCTTCTTAGGTGTTTTATCACCTCGATGTTGTTTATTTTTTCCACTTTGAAAGTCTTATTGGATACAAAAAGCATGAACCACAAAGGAAAAAACATTAATTGAGGTCATAAATATTAGGATCCTTTATTGAGCAAAAGTCACCAAGAAGGAGAGTGAAAGGGCAAGCTACCAAAAGGGAGAATGTATTTGTAGTACATATGACTGACAAAGACTTGGATCCAGTGTATTATAAATAGTTCTTACAGATTAGTAAGAAAAAGATGCAAATTAATATGAAAAACATGCAAATATCTTAAGGAGGCATCTCACAAAGAGACACACATGCCCAATAAACACAAAATGGTTTCAGTCTCATTCACTATAAGACAAATGAACATTTCAACCACAGAAGTACCACTATACACTCAGAATGGCCAAATTTAAACTAATAATGTAAAATGTCTGTGATCATGTTAGACAGCTAGAACTCACATATATTGTTGGTGGAAGTATACTTGAAAAACACTACTAATCTTGAATGTACTTACTATATAACCCATGACCCAGATGTTCTACTCTTAAATATACTTTACTAACACTGTGTATTTATATATATATGTGTGTGTGTGTGTATATATATATATGTATAGACGTTCATCAAAAGATATGAAACATTTATGCCAGCATTGTTTATATTAGCCAAGAACTGAAAACAACCCAGATGCCCCTCAAAGGCACAATGGGTAAGGAAACTGTAAGATATTTGTATGTTGGAATACTATATAAGAAGGAAAATTAATTACTTCTACCATCAGTAACAGCATGGGTGAATTTCACTAACTTAATATTGGAAAAAAATGAATACACATTTTTTTTAGATGGAGTTTCGCTCTTGTTGCCCAGGCTGAAGTGCAATGGTGCAATCTCAGCTCACTGCAACCTTCGTGTCATGGGTTCAAGTGATTCTCCTGCCTCAGCCTCCCGAATAGCTGGGATTACAGGTACATGCTACCATGCCCGCTATTTTTTTTGTATTTTTGGTAGAGACAGGGTTTCTCCATGTTGGTCAGGCTGGTCTTGAACTCCCAGCCTCAGGTGATCCACCCACTTTGGCTTCCCAAAGTGCTGGGATTACAGACGTGAGCCACCATGCCTGGGCAATGAATACACATTTTTATGTAATTACGTAACATACATTATGCAATTGCCGAGACCAGCTCAGTAGGGGAGACCCTAACCCAGTGGCACTAGAGGAATTAAAGACACACACACAGAAATATAGAGGTGTGACATGGGAAATCAGGAGTCTCCCAGCCTTCAGCGCTGAGATCCCCAAACAGAGATTTACCCACTTATTTATTAACAGCAAGCCAGTCATTAGCATTGTTTCTATAGGTATTAAATTAACTAGTAGTATCACTTATTGGAAACGAAGGGACGGGCCAAATTAAAGGAATAGGTTGGGCCAGTTAACTGCAGCAGGAGCATGTCCTTAAGGCACAGATCGCTTATGCTATTGTTTGTGGCTTAAGAATGCCTTTAAGCGGTTTTCTGCCCTGGGAGGGCCAGGTGTTCCTGGCCCTCATTCTGGTTAACCCACAACCTTCCAGTGTGGGCACTATGGCCATCATGAACATGTCACAGGGCTGCAGAGATTTTGTTTATGGCCAGCTTTGGGGCCAGTTTATGGCCAGATTTTTGGGGGCTTATTCCCAATAGCAATTATATAATGAATTATATGCAGTTGGAATCCTAATTGTATAATTTTCAAATAGTTGCAAAGATTGACACCTTGGGGTGTATAGAGGACATGATGACTAGGAAGGAGCATAAGTCGGGACAACTGGAGTTTGGTTAATGTTGTATTTCTTGTTTGGGGGGTGTTTATGTGGGCATGTTCATGTTTGAAATTGTATACTATACACTTATGATTTGTACTTTTTGTATATGTGTTATAGTCGATTCAAAAGTTTGATTAAAAAGACAGTATTTGCCATTTTAGAACTTCTGTTTCAGTAAACAGCAAACATTAACCATATAAACATAAAAATGCACATATGATTATAAATTATGAACATATATGAAGGCAAAGAACAAGGTGTTAGGGGATCGAGTCACCAAGGTGTCTGCTTTTATGAGATGTTTTGGCCAGACCTCTATGAGAAAGAGTTATTCAAGTTGAATGAGGTGGAGGACAGTGTAAGATAAGGTTGGAGAGGCATGCAGGACTTTTAGGACATCCTGGAGAGTTTGGTCTTCATCCCAAGATCGATGGGCAACAGTAGAAGGGCTATTAAGGGGTTAATTATGTGATTAAGTTTTAAAAATAATTACTCTGGCTACACTGTGAATTGTGGACTTGAAAATGGGCCAGAGTTGAATTCCGGTGAGCCATTAAAGACTACTGCAGTGCTCCAGGCAAAAAATAATGGCATCCATGATCTAGACCAGGGACTTGCCAGTTTTTTATGTAAACAGTGTGTGTTCCACCTACTAAACTTCACCGCTGTAGCATGACAGTGGCCATATACAATGCATGAATGAACAAGCATGGCTGTGTTCCAGTAAAACCTGATTTACAAAGACAGATATTGTAGTTGCCAATCTCTGATCTAGAGTAAAGAAAAAATTTAGGTATATTTTGAAAGTAGATTTAATAGGATATGGACTAGGTTTAGTGGCTCATGCCTGTAATCCCAGCACTTTGGGAGGCTGGGGTGGGTGGATCATGACATCAGGAGTTCAAGACCAGCCTGGTCAAGATGGTGAAACCCCATCTCTACTAAAAATACAAAAAAAATTAGCTGGGTGTGGTGGCAGGTGCCTGTAATCCCAGTTACTTGGGAGGCTGAGGTAGAGAATTGCTTGAATCCAAGAGGCAGAGGTTGCAGTGAGCCAAGATTATGCCACTGCACTCCAGCCTGGGTGACAGAGCAAGACTCTGTCTCAAAAAGAAAAAAAAAAAAAGAAAGGAAGAAAAAAACATTAAAAAATTAGCTCGGCATTGGGGCATGCATTTGTAATCCTGGCTACTCAGGAGACTGGCAAAGTAGGATCACTTGAGCCTGGGAGTTTGATGTTGTAGCAAGCTATGATCCCACCACTGAACTCCAGCCTATGTAACAGAGAGAAATCTTGTGTCTAAAAAAAGTTTTTTAAAAATAGAATATGTATTGGATGTTAAGAATTTCAGTAAGAGGAGAGGAATCAAGGATGATTTCTAGGTTTTTGGTCTGAGTAATTTATGAATAATGGTGTTGCTTATTAGGGGTCAAGTTCATTGAAGAATAGTGACATGTCAAAGTTCCGGTGTTCTTCTCATCTTTGGTCCAGAATTACTTTTATTCTTTTATACACATAGTGGTCACCAATTGCACAAACAATTAAAGTGAGAAAAAAAAGCAAAAGAATCCATCATATTGATCATTGCTGTGTTTTCTGCTAATAGGAGGAAGAATAGTAGGAAAGAAAAAAATACAAAATATTCTCAAACTCTCATTGACCATTCATTTTTAGCCCTCGTGTTCTCCCTTCCTCCGAAAGTCACATCCCCTGCACTCTTGCCCCAAAATGATGCCCTTATAAGAATAAACCAGAGAATGTATAGATTAGAGGAGATTATATGTTGATTCTTTACATACATCAGTGACATTGGGGACAGAGGTGACTGCTAAGTAGAGCTGCCGTCTGCTCTCTGGACAAGCACTATTTCCCATTCCATTTGTAAGAGGCACCTGTTCAAGTAACTGCCTTATTACCACTGCTATGTCAAAACCGTAATGCTGTTTTGATTTTCTTTATAGTTTGATGTGCTTTAAATGATATATATATATATCATTTATTTATATATATATCATTTATATATATGTATATACCTTTGAATGTTACAGGCTTTACTCTCTGTACATAATACTGTGGCTCAGAAGAATTATGACCCTGTGTTGCCTCCTATGCCTGAAGATATTGACAATGAGGAAGACTCAGTAAAAATAATCTGTCTGGTCAAAAATAGAGAACCACTGGTGAGTTTTGGTGCTCAGATATGAGTAGATATCATGATAAGGCCAAATCTGATGGTGCATACCATGTATAACTTTCTTTGAAATATGCTTGCTCTATGTTCTCAAACTTTAAAAGAAATAGAACATCGATGTCTAAAGAACATGCTTTTGAAAAATGAAAATGGACGGGGTGCAGTGGCTCACGCCTGTTAATCCCAGCACTTTGAGAGGCCAAGGTGGACGTACCATGAGGTCAGGATTTCGAGATCAGCATGACCAACATAGTAAAGCCCCATATCTACTAAAAATACAAAAATTAGCCAGGTATGGTGGCACATATCTGTTGTCCCAACTACTCGGTAGACTGAGGCAGGAGAATTGTTGAACCCGGGAGGCAGAGGTTGTGGTGAGCCAAGATCGCATCACTGTACTCCAGCCTGGGTAACAGACCGAAACTCCATCTAAAAAAGAAGCCAAAAAAAAAAAAAAAAAAAAAAAAAAAAACAAGAAAAGAAAAAAGAAAACAAAACCCAATAAAATAATAGGCATTTTATTGGCTACATTTGCATAGCAATGCTTTTGAAAATGTGACCTGTTGACTTTTATGAAAGAAAGTGTAACAGGTACCAAGCATGACTGATTTGAGATTAAATGGTACAACTTAAAAAAAATTGCCTTTGTCTATGGGAACACAACTTTATTTTATATACTTCATTCAATTGTTTTTTAAATTTAAACTAATTTGCAGCAGATCCAATAAAACTTTTGAGAAGTCTCAATGAAGTAAGCATCTATAATTTCTTAGATAAACATCTTTTGAAAATCTTATTTGGTCAGGAGGTGTGCAACTTAAATTTGTTTAATTTGGCCAGGTGCGGTGGCTCGTGCCTGTAATCCCAGCACTTTGAGAGGCCAAGGCGGGCAGATCACGAGGTCAAGAGATTGAGACCATCCTGGCCAATATGATGAAACCTTGTCTCTACTAAAAATGCAAAAAATTAGCCAGGCATGGTGGCGGACGCCTGTAGTCCCAGCTAGTTGGGAGACTGAAGCAGGAGAATCACTTGAACCCGGAAGGCAGAGGTTGCAGTGAGCCAAGATTGCACCACTGTCCTCCAGCCTGGTGACAGAGTGAGACTCCGTCTCAAAAAGAAACCACAACAAACGAACAAACAAACAAACAAAATGAGGATCTTCAATATCTGATTTCTTTTGTTGGCTGATAGATGTTTTCCTTCTTTCCACTAATAATAAGGGATTAGTAACCTGTGTCATCATTATGCCTCTAACTCTTCTGGGCACCAGACTTACCTCTTCACTTACTGTATTTTTTTCCCATAAACCTAGACCTGTTTAGGTGTTCTCTGTATTAATGAGCAGCATTCACCCAAGCTAAAAACCTGGCTGTCAACCTACATTTGTTCATCTTGCCTCACCTCCCACATCCATTAACCACTGAAGTCCTGTTGACCTAACCTCCTAAATCTTTCTTAAATCTGTCCCACTGCCATAGATACCCTATAACCATTTGTTGCCTAAATTACTCTCATGAATACTTGTTTAGTCTCCTTGCCTCTAGTCTTGCTACATTCAGTCCCACCTCCAGACTGCCACCTATCAGTCCTTCTAAAATGATGATCTAGTTACATTACTTTGCTTTGTTTCTTACCTCCACCTGATACACTAGGAATTTCATTATTTGGTCTCTACCTGCTGTGTTTCTCTTCTCACCATTTGATATGCCCCTCCGTTTCCTGCTCCTCTCTTGGCATTGAAGTCTTATATAAGATTGCTGGTAGTTCTTGACCACTGGCGGCTAATTGTTTCATACCCCTATCAGATTGTTCATGGTGTTTATTTTCTCTCTTGAGAAAGGGAAACCATCAGCAGAATCTCCATTTCTACATCAAGTTACAAATATAGTGGAATTTATATAGTGGTGTTTCAGATGTCCTGTGCTCTGTAAGGCCTTTCCTGTCTTCCTGAGGTAGCATTTATTTACCACCATACATAATACTTCTAATATGATATCGAAATGATTTAAGAAACCCAGCTGTTTACATATGTTTCTTCACTAGACTGAAAACTTAAAGACCAGTGGTTTATTTATCTTTACATCTTCAAAACCTTTTTTTTTTTTCTTTTTTGAGACGGAGTCTTGTGCCATCTCCCAGGCTAGAGTGGCAGTGGCTCAGTCTCAGCTCACTGCAAGCTCTGCCTCCTGTGTTCATGCCATTCTCCTACCTCAGCCTCCTTAGTAGCTGGGACTACAGGCGCCAGCCACCACACCTGGCTAATTTTTTGTATTTTTAGTAGAGACAGGATTTCACCATGTTACCCAGGATGATCTCGATCTCCTGACCTCGTGATCTGCCCACCTTGGCCTCCCAGAGTGCTGGGATTACAGGTGTGAGCCACCACACCTGGCCACATCTTCAGAACTTATATAAGGCCAAGTATGTGAATGGTGCTTAGTAGATATTTAGTAAATTAATGAAATTTTTCCTCTAGCAGAGATAAGGTGATGTGAACATTAAGCTAATCAAACCCTAAGATAATATGTGACCTATTTGTAGTATAGTATTCTTGCAGAGAATAATGCCACTTTCTTGATACTATTAATTGATTAATGTAGGAATAGGATCTAGTGTTAGTTTCCTAGTTATTGATTAATTCATTGTTGAGTCTTAATCTGTTTCTTCACATTGACAGTAAAAAGTATGGAATTTTAGTGAATTTTTTTGAGCGGTCACAATATTGCTGGGGAGTGTCACTGTGTTGTTAACCAGTATTTATGTGTTGTTTGTGTATTCAGGGGTTTCTTTTGCAGGACAGAGGATCAGATGTTGAGAGTTTGGACAAACTCATGAAAACCAAAAGCATTCCTGAAGCTCACCAAGATGCATTGAAAACTGGGTTTGCAGAAGCTTTTCTGAAAGCTCAAGCACTCTCAAAAAAAAACCAATGATAAGTTGATTTGAAACCATTCATGTTTGAGAAGAATAACTGAAAGGAAGTCATAATCCTACAGTGAAGTTTTAAGTAACTTTTCTAAGACCATCCATCTTTCTACTGATTGAATTCCACTATATTTGTAATTTTATGTAGAAATGGAGATTCTACTGATGGTTTCCCTTTCTCAAGAGAAAAACCAAATTGAAGAACAGGAAGTGTGAGTGGCTTAATAAAGGTTTTTGTTTCTTTGTTTTTTGTTTCTCTGTGTGTGTGTGTTTTCGTTGTCATTGTTGTTGTTTGTTTGTTTTTGAGACACAGTCTTGCTTCATCGCCCAAGCCAGAGTGCAGTGGTATAATCACGGCTCATTGCAGCCTTAACTTTCTGGGCTCAAGTGACCCTCTCACCTCAGCCTCCTGACTAGCTAGGACAACAGGCATATGCCACCACATCCAGCTAATTTTTGTAGAGATAAAATCTTGCCATGTTGTCCAGGCTGGTCTTAAACTCCAGGGCTCAAGTGATCCTCCTGCCTTGACCTCTTAAAGTGCTGGGATTATAGGAATGAGCCACGATGCTCAGCCTTAATGAAGTTTTTGACAATAGGGTACTTACAGGAAATCATAGCAGTTATGAAAAAGAATGCCAGATTCCAAAATTGCATGTGATGAAATGTGATTGTCAACAATAACCTAATATTTGCATTTCATTGAGCTGTCATATTTCATTAATGTTATTTGATGTAAGGCTTTTTCTTTCTCTCCTAGATTCCCTAAGATGAACCCGTCTGATTCTCTTCGTTCTGCTGCTATTCGGGATTTATGGACTTTTAAAAAAACCATTTTTATCTGTTAAAAGTTTTCTTATTAATCCAACTTATTAGCTTCTTATTCCTTTAAATACGTGATTCTTTTTAATGCTTAATCTAAGCCTTAAAGAAAGAACACATTAATGTTTATAGCTCTAGAAGCTAGGCTTTCATTCCCAGTAGTGATTAGTTTCCCAGATTTTTGGAAATGATACCTGTCCAGTTATAAAATTTAAAAATTATCCTGATCAACAGGGTGAAAGGAAAATTAATTATTTAAGTAATTTAAAAATTATGTGGAAGAATTTTATAATAGCAATACAAGCTGATACAAGCAATACAAGCCTTCTATTTCAAAGATAAACTAATAAAATTACATTAAATGTTTCCCTTTTTATAGTTTGCTTATCTGAAATGAAGTAATAGTGTCAGACTTAAGTGGTTCCAATTACCTTTTCAATCACCATGCAGTTTTCACCCTGTGTTCTCTATTCTCTTTATTATTAAGGATATGTACAGATTCTGTAAAAAATACGTTAGTGGGCTAAAACTATTAGTGTTCATTCTAGAATTACTATTTTAAATTTGCTCTCCCAGCTTCCATATTCTTGATTTATTAAGGATTTCTTCTTAACCCTGTATTTTGCCAACTCATTTTTCAGCCTATTTTAAAAGTATTTTTGGGCTTCTTTTGAGGAAATTAGAATTTGCTCAGTTTACTCATTTATAACTGCTCTAGTTTGGAAGTTTCTACGTGAGTGGGAAAGATTTAAGAAATCCTTGTAATAGTTCTCCAGAACTGATCTCAAATATTTTCCTGTCCTATCAGACTTGTTCTGTCTTGGTTGTACTTAATGATGTCATAACTGATAGGCCATTTGAGGGCAAGTAATAACAGTTTTCAGAGGAAGAAGACTACATGAAAAGTGTAATAATGTGTTAAACTTCAATTTCTTATTAATGTGTGTCAGTATTTTCTGCTAACTTTAAGGCAATATATTTCAAAGCATAGATCTGTGACCAGTTATATCAGAATAATCAAAGTTTTTGTTAAAAATGCAAATTCTGCTTGGCCCTTTCTCAAATTTCCAAACATAGTTCTGTGCTGTGGCCTGAGAACCTGCATTTTAACATATTTCTCAAGTGAGTTTTATTCACACCAAAGATTGAGAAATGCTGATTTAAGATTTCTATCATTAGATACTATAATGAGAAGTGGAAAATAATTTTTTATTTTATTAACTGGAAAGTACAAATATGTCTTATTATTTTTGAATTTTTATTTTTTCAAGTTTATTAAGAAAGTAAAGGAATAAAAGAATGGCTACTCCATAGGCAGAGCAACTGAAATATGTCTTTTTAATGTGAATCGCTTACTCTTTGAAAACGGTTTAGAAATCCAGGAGACCTAGTTTCTATTCCTCATTCTGATTTGATATGTGAAGTTAGTTCTCTTAGATATTTAATTTTTCTAGGCTTTGCTTTCTTGCATCTAAAAAGTAAAGTGATTGGAATATTACTAACCTATCAAATATAAACATTTCTTTCCTTCCCTTTAGTCCGCTTCTGGACAACAATGGGGCTTGATTCTGCAGTAGATCCTGTCCAGATGAAAAACGTCACCTTCAAACATGTTAAAGGTGTAAGTTAAGAAGATTGCCTTGCCTTCTTCATTAATTCTCTAATTGATACTCTGAATAAGGTCGATATTTGATTCTAGAGTGTATTCTGGAATAGGTAAAATTGTATCCCGAAGTATTAGAAACATTTGTATTTTGGGATAAATAATAATACCCAAGTATGAAATCTTGCTTTATGACAGAGATTAGTATAATTTATGAAGGAGCAGCCTGGTATAGTGGAGTGAATGTGGACTTCAGAGTCAAGTTGACTAAAATTTGAAATTCATTTTTCTACTTATTAGCTATGTAACCTTGAGGAAATTACTTTAGATTCTGACAAATAATGTGTGTGCTTGGCACATAGTAGATAGTTAATAAATGGTCCTTCTTTACCTATGCCTCTTATTGATTTTTCTAACTCCAGTAGCCTCCTGAAGTGCTGGGATTACAGACGTGAGCCACTGTGCCCAGCCGACAATGTATATTTCTTGAATGAATAGAATGGATAAATCCTAGTTTATAGTCAATTAATTTGTTAAATACTTAATGGCTTTTTTTTTTCTTTTTTGTGATGGAGTCTCACTCTATTGCCCAGGCTGGAGTGCAGTGGTGCGATCTTGGCTCACTGCAACCTCCGCCTCCTGAGTTCACGCCATTCTCCTGCCTCAGCCTCCTGAGTATGGGGACTACAAGCACCCACCACCACGCCTGGCTAATTTTTTGTATTTTTAGTAGAGACAGGACTTCACTGTGTTAGCCAGGTTGGTCTCGATCTCCTGACCTCATGATCCACCCACCTCGACCTCCCAAAGTGTTGGGTTTACAAGTGTGAGCCACCACACCTGGCCTAAATATTTAATAGTATCTATTAAGTGCTAGACCCTATTTTAGCTGCTGGAATAGAATAATCTTTGCCTTCATAGAGTTTAAATTCTAAAAGCAGGAACTGGACACTGATATGTCATATAAGAATTTAGTAGAGTATGTTAAAAGGTAATAAAAATGTATGGAGGAAAAAATAGAGCAGGGTAAAGAGGAATAGGAGCTCTGAGAGAAGGATTATAGTTTTAAATGGAATGTTCAGGGTTTGATTGATAGAGAAGGTGACATTTGAAAGAAAATCTGAAGGAGAAGATGGAATAAACTGCATTTATCTGAGACAAGAACATTTCTGGCCAAAGGAACAGATTGAGCAAAGGTTCTGAGGTATTAGGGTGTCTGATTTGTTCATTTTTGAAAGTAGAACCAATAGAATTTTTTTTTTTTTTTTTTTTTTTTTTTTTTTTTTTTTGAGACAGAGTCTTGCCCTGTCACCCAGGCTGGAGTGCAGTGGCACAATCTCGGCTCACTGCAACCTCTGCCTCCCAGGTTCAAGCAATTATCTTGCCTCAGCCTCTTGAGTAGCTGGGATTACAGGCGCCTGCCACCATGCCTGGCTAATTTTTGTATTTTTAGTAGAGATGGGGTTTCACCATGTTGGCCAAGCTGGTCTCAAACTCTTGACCTCATGATCCTCCCGTCTCGGCCTCCCAAAGTGCTGGGATTACAGCTATGAGCACTGCGTCCGGCCTTTATTGAGGATTTAAAAGGCTGTGAGTGGAGCAGATTTGGGGGACAAAGGTTGGAAATTTAGTTTTAGGTATGTTAGGTGTGAGAGATACAAACGAAAGGTTGAGTAACTTGGATATACCACTTTGGAGGTATGGGATAGGTCTAAGCTAGAATTAAAAATATGAGATTACATTCATATATATTTATATATGTTATATTTATATTTAACATATTATATATAACATATAACATGTTTATATATAACATGTTTAACATATACTTATATATGTTGTTTATATATATAACATATAAGTTTACATATAACATGTTTAATTTAACATATATTTACATATATGTTAAGTACACATGTTTGGATGAGATTACCCAGGGAGTAAGTGTAACCAGAAGAGAGTCTAAATACTGAGCTATAGAGCACTTGAAGGTTCACAAGACAGAGAAGAGAAGCCAGGAACCAAGACTAAGAAGGAGCTGCTAGTGTTGAGTGACAAAGGTATCCTAGAAGAAAATATTTCTATGATGAAGGGAGTGATCAGCGATGTGAAATGCTATTGATGGGCCAAGTGAGAACTGACCATTTGATTTAGCAGTAGGTCATTGGTGTACCTGATAAAGAGCAATTTTAATGGAGTTGCAGGGGTTAAATTTCGACTGCAGTGGGTTTACAAGAGGTAAAAAGAAATGAGATGGAATAGAGGATTACAAACAATTATTGGATTTTTTTTTTTTTGAGGGAGAAGCGCAGATAATTTATCTCATAGTACAAAATAAAGTTGGAATGTTGGTAAACTAGTAGGTGGGGGTTGTGGAAATTGATAGAATCAAGGTAACGAGAAGAAAGAATATGGTTGCGAGAGGAGGAATGAGTGATTTATGGAGGAAGTAAATTGTGTAGGAATAGGAGAACGAATGGAAATGGGAAATAAAGCTGTTGGGCTCACTTGAAATTTGGGATCATGAATTTACATCAATACAAGTCAAAATGTTTTTTTCTACTGATTTTCTATTTCTTTTATCTCTTCCACATATAAATTCCAGAACTTTAGTCCCACACCGTGCTCTTCTCTGTGCTTTGCCGTTACATCTGCTCTATTATGTTTGATTTCTGAGATCTCTAGTGGCTGGGTAATTATCTTTCAGGAATGTTTTGGAAGAAATTCTTCTTGCAGGAGGGATTTGAAGTACGTGATCTGAGGACTTTTCCAACTCTGAAGTGACTGGTTATGTTTTTATTTCTGCTTTTCCTCTTTACATAGTTGTGTCTCATGTTTTTTTCAACCTAGACTATTGGGGAATAAGGAATTGGGAATCATTATGATAGTTTTACACCAAGCAGTTATTTCCTTTCCTTTCCAGTTTAAATGGCTATGAACCCTGTTGGAATTCAGGGAACAATTGAGGAAGAGGTTGGTGCATTGATTATTTGAAACCTTCAATCATCAGTGTGGAGGGCTCTTCTTATTGTGTTTGAGGTCTGCATGCCTTTTCTAAATTGAGCGTGTATTAAGGCTGTGGTCAGATAGGGCATTGTTATTTTCTGCCTGTAATGTACATACTTATTTACTGAATATACCACACTTCTTTTGGAATGAGATAATTTTTTTCTTTTTTGAGACAGCGTCTCGCTCTGTGGCCCAGGCTGGAGTAATGGCGTGATCTTGGCTCACTGCAGCTTCGACCTTCTGGACTCAAGTGATACTCCTGCCTTAGCCTCCCTTATAGCTGAGGTCACAGGCATGCATCACCACACCTGGCTAATTTTTTAATTTAATTTTATTATTATTTTTAGACAGTGTCTGGCTCTGTCACCCAGGGTGAAGTGCAGTGGTGTGATCTTAGCTCACTTTGCCTCCCGGACTCAAGCCATCCTCCTGCCTCAACCTCCCAGGTGACTGTGATTTCAGGTGTGTGCCCCTACACCTGGCTAATTTTTGTACTCTTTTTGTAGAGTCGGGATTTAGCTGTGTTGCCCAGGTTGGTTTTGATCTCCTGAGTTCAAGTGATCCACCCATCTTTTCCTCCTAAAGTGATTATAGCTATGAGAGGCACTGGGCCCAGTTGATATTTTCCTTTTTTTTTTTTTTTTTTTTTGTAGAGACAGAGTCTCACTTTGTTGTCCAGGCTGGTCTCAAACTCCTGAGCTCAGGCAAACGTCCCGTCTCAGCCTCACAAAGTCCTGGGGTAATAGGCATGAGCCACTACACTTGTCCTGGAATGTGGGAATTTCTGAGTACTAAACTAAAACCATGCTGATGACTAAGCATAATGAAAGTAGACATCACAATTAAGATAGATCCTACAAAGTTTTCCATGCTAAAACGAATTAATTTTATAATTGTCATAAGACCTAAATTTACATAGAGCAAATTCAACAGCATTTATCAGAACAGCTTTGCCATTACGTAGTTCCTGTGTTCAAATTTTTACCAAATATCAAAGAGCTTGTATAGGAATATCATTTCCTTGCCTAGAATTTCTCAATATATAGGCATACTTGTATATATAGCCTTAAATATTAATAAGGGCTTTTAATAACTTGATTCATTACCTTGATCCCATTAATTATTTTCCTTGATAGATCTTACGTTCCTCAAGTGAGAATTCTCTTGCCGCAGAATTTGGGGAGATAATATAGTTTATTTGAATAGTAAATTATGTTTAATCTCTTCTCCTTTATCCCTACAACTTAAAATTGGCATTGTATCTATCATTTTGACCAAATATATTTTAGTCTTCTTTTAGCACATGGATATTATCTTTCAAGTTGTCTTTTAATAAACCAGCCAAGTCTTTTTTTTTTTTTTTTTGACCATAAATCTCATTGAAGTTTAACAAATTCACACCAAGGTGGATAAATCCATAAATTTTCAAAAAGTGCCTGTGTTATATGTATCCAGCTCAAGAAACAGAGCATTATCAGAAGCCCAGAACCTCCCTGATGCCTCCTTCTGGTTACCGTCTTCCCCACCTAGGGACACTTTCCTCTTTAATACCACACATGAATTTTGCCGGTTTTTGAATTTTGATAAATTTGATAATCCATAAAGAATATCTTCTTTTGTATGAGGCTTTTTTTTTTTTTGATAGAGTCTTGCCCTGTCACCCAGGCTGGAGTGCAGTGGCGCAATCTTGGCTCATTGCAACCTCCACCTCCTGGGTTCAAGCGATTCTCCTGCCTCAGTCCCCCAAGTAGCTGGGATTACACATGCCTGCCACCAAACCTGGCTAATTTTTGTACCTTTAGTAGAGGCAGGGTTTCACCATGTTGGCAAAGCTGGTCTCAAACTTCTGACCTCATGATCTGCCTGCCTCGGCCTCCCAAAGTGTTGGGATTACACATATGAGCCACCACACCTGGTTGAGGCTTCTTTTATTCAACATGTTTGTGAGATCCATCAGTTATTTGAGCTGTGGTTTATTTATCCTTATTGCATAGTATTCCATTATATGAATACCGCAACACTGTGCAATTATACTACTTTAGGTGGACATTCGGGTTATTTCTAGTTTTTGGCTCAAATAGAGCTGGTGTGAATATTCTTGTACACATCTCTTGGTAAACATATGTACACACTTCTGGACCTAGAAGTGGGCAAAGCTTTCATATATATATATATATATACACACACACACACATACACATATATATATACACACACACATACACACATATATATACACATACACTCTGTGAAAAGAAAATGCTTTATTTTTAACCATTAACTTGATTAAAATGTTAGTAATTTTTTTTTTTTTTTTTGAGATGGTGTCTCACTTTGTCACCCAGACTGGAGTGCAGTGGCATGATCTTGGCTCACTGCAACCTCCGCCGCCAGGGTTCAAGCAATTCTCTACCTTAGCATCCTGAGTAGCTGGGATTACAGGTGCCCACCACCAAGCCCAGCTAATTTTTTTTTTTTTTTTTTTTTTGGTATTTTTAGTAGAGACGGGGTTTCTCCATCTTGGCCAGGCTGGTCTTGAACTCCTGACAACGTGATCTACCCACCTCAGCCTCCCGAAGTGCTGGGATTACAGTCGTGAGCCACCACGCCCGGCAACATTAGTGCATTTTTAATTAATAGTTTAATCAGAATAACTTTCAAAGACCATTCCAAATCTAACAAAAAAACATAACTTTGCTCTTTAATAAGTATAATATTTCCTGGAAATATGACTGGGACTTTTTCTTGAAATAATAAGTGAATCATGACATTAATTGTACATTTTTGGAATGCCCTTTGGTATGAAGATATGTTTCATGTTTAAGTCTGCTCCTCATTAGGTAGTTTATTTTTAACCATGCCCAATGTATTTGACTTTTGTTTTCTCACTGAGAAAATGAAAATTCAGAATGATATTTTGGGGATAGTAAGGAGACTTTGCATAACTGGAAATAATGGTCAGGGGAAAACCCTTTGTGTATTTTATAAGGGGCCATTTTTGTGTGCTTCTTTCACTGAAACAAAGAAGGCCAGGTTAATTCCATATCCAAATTAAATTTATGATTTTCAAAAGGGAAGCCTTGATAATCTAACCAAATGTATCCATTATCTAAAGTTATTTGAAAAATTGTGTCACTTTAGGTGGAGGAAGCTCAACAAGAATTACAGGACGTTGTTGAATTCTTGAAAACTTCACAAAAATTTACGGTTCTTGGAGGTAAACTTCTGAAAGGTAAGATATCTTTTCTTTCCCATGATTTGATGTTAAAAAAAACCCTTAATATATCACTAATATAATTTTAACTGATTAAAGTTTAAGTCTTAATTGCTATTTTACAAAATGGATGTTCATTCTGAACAAATTCCACAGCCTTTTTTTTTTGTAACTGCAAGTTTTTATATAATTTCAGACTTTAAGTTACAACAATAGGATATAGAATGCTCCTCATATCCTTAACCTAGACTCACACATTTTTAATATTTAGTTCTTTTCTTTTTTAGATCCGGGCTTGAGTACAGTGATGCAATCATGGGTCACTGTAGCCATGACCTCCTGAGTTCAGGTGACCCTCCCAAGTAGCTGGGACCACAGGCACACACCACCATGCCTGTTAATTTTTGTACTTTTTGTAAAGATGAGATTACTCCATATTGCCCAGGCTCCTTTTGAACTCCTGGGCTCAAGCGATCCACCCACTTTGGCCTCCCAAAATACTAGGACTGCAGGCATGAGCCAGTGCGCTCAACCTAGCTCCATTATAAAAATCATTCACTTTGTCTCTTTACACATATATAAATATAAAAATTATTTGTAAGTAAATAAATTTTTAATTATTTGAGAGTAAATTGTAAACATAGTCACCCCTAAGTGTATTCTTTTACATTACTCCAGAGTAATGCGAAAATTAGGACATTAGCTGGGTGCGGTGGCTCACACCTATAATCCCAGCATTTTGGGAGGTGGAGGCAGATGGATTGCTTGAGGTCAGGAGTTCAAGACCAGTCTGGTCTTTAACCAGGGGCCATTGGAGTTCTAACCAGCCTGACCAATATGGTGAAAACCCGACTCTACTAAAAATACAAAAAAAAAAAAAAAAAAAAAAAAAAAAAAAAAAATTAGCTGGGCTTGGTTGCAGGTGCCTGTAATCCCAGGTACTCAGGAGGCTGAGGCGAGAGAATCGCTTGAACCTAAGAGGTGGAGGTTGCAGTGAGCCAAGACTGAGCCACTGAACTCCAGCCTGGGGGACAGAGTGAGACTCCATCTCAAAAAAAAAAAAAGACATTTAACATATCTACAAAACCATTATGAAATTTACAGTCTATATCCGTTGTAGTGTTGCCCTGATCCTTACCCTCTTCCCCAGTTGAAGACCCAATCCAGGATCACACATAACATTTAGATTTTTATTGTTTGTTTGTTTTAATGAAACAATTCCTTAGCCTTTTTGTGAGGGAGTAGGGAGAAGATGATTAATCATGCTTTTTATAGTTGCAAAAAGTACTTGCCTAATTATTTATAGAATGTTTTCAGTTTGGCTTTGTGTGATGTTTTCTCATGGTTAACATGGTTTTTAATGACTTCATAGTATCCTTCTAATTTATGGTTGTATCACAGTTTAACCATTTATATTCAATTTTTATTTGGTTTCCAGGCTTTTGCTATTAAAAATAGTACTGTGGTGATCATCTTAATTCAAGGCTTTGCCTTCATGCTTAATTATTTCCTTAGACTAAATTTCTAGAAATGGAATTGCTGAGTTAAAGGATGACATTCCTTTTTAATGCTTGATTTTATACAGCCACCTATCTCTAGTGAGAATACAGCAGTGTATGAAATTATCTGCAAGGAACCTTTGCTAATTTAGGGCACATTTATTAAAGCAGTGCTATCACATCACGGAGTGAGTGTTTAAAACCACAGAAGTATTAATAGTTACACTCCTCCCCGCCTTTTTTTTTTTTTTTTTTTTTTTTTTTTTTTTTTTTTTTTTTTTTTTTGAGACGGAGTTTGGCTCTTGTTTCCCAGGCTGGAGTACAATGACGCGATCTCGGCTCACTGCAACCTCCCCCTCCCGGGTTCAAGTGAGTCTCCTGCCTCAAGCCTCCCGAGTAGCTGGGATTACAGGCATGCTCCACTATGCCCGGGTTTTTTTTTTTTTTTTTTTTTTCAGTAGAAAGAAACGGGGTTTCTCCATATTGGTCAGGCTGGTCTTGAACTCTCGACCTCAGGTTATCCACTAGCCTCGACTTCCCAAATTGCTGGGATTACAGGCGTGAGCCACTGTGACCGACCTACTCTCCTCCTCTTTCTTTTTTTCTTTTCTTTCTTTCTTTTTTTTTTGACAGAGTCTCGCTCTGTCGCCCAGGCTGGAGTGGAGTGGCACGATCTCCGCTCACTGCAAGCTCCGCCTGCCGAATTCACGCCATTCTCCCGCCTCAGCCTCCTGAGTAGCTGGGAGTACAGGCGCCCGCCACCACCCCTGGCTAATTTTTTGTGTTTTTAGTAGAGACGGGATTTCACCGTGTTAGCCAGGATAGTCTCAATCCCCCGACCTCGTGATCCACCCGCCTCGACCCCGCTAAGTGCTGGGATTACAGGCGTGAGCCACTGCACCCGGCCTCACTCTTCCTCTTTCTAATCACAAGGAGTATTTTAAATTTGTAGAAAATTTGAGTAGTATAAATTTGTAGAAAAATCTTCGGATACCAAGACGTAATCCATAGAAATTAATATGATTTAAACCAGTTAAGTATCACTGAAACATGACAATACTAGGATAGTCATAAAGCTATATTTGAGCTCGAGCTTTCTTTACTATTTTTTAATGTTAAAATGCAGCAAACATGTATGTAAAGAAGTTTTGTTGCTTTTTAAATGTAATATGTATATTTATAAAAACATACAAATCAGGCAATTCTGTTTTTCTAACATGTGAAAATTATTATGATATCATGAAAATTTTCAAATATATGGAAAACCTTGAAAGAACAGTACAATTAACATCCATATCCTACCAACTTAGACTAAACAATTGTTAACATTTTGTCATATTTGCTTTCTGTATATGTGTGTATTTTCCTCCCAAACATTTGAAAGAAAACTATAGACATCAACTACTTGACATCTAAAGACTTCATTATACATCACCTAAGAATAAGAACAGTGCCCTAAATAAACATAATAATCTTATCCCACCAAAGAAAATTAACACTATTTCCTTAATATCATATTGTCAATTCAAGATTCATGAATTACATTTGATTGTTCAGTCTTTTAATCTATTTCTACTTGAATTTTTATCTTACTTATTTAGTGATAAATGGGTTTGTATTTTTTTGCCTCAAGGTTCTCCCTGTCATGTCTGTTGTTGGTATGTAAACAATACTTACATGATACAGGAAAATTAATTTTGGACAAGATTCTGAAGTGAACCTATAGCAGACACAAGTATAGTTTGCTGTGTTTCAAAATCTTGCTTATTGTTGTGACCTCAACCTGAAAATTACGTAAATGAATAACTATTTGTTTTATAGGTTCATATCGAGGGATTTTTTAAAAATACTTTGAATCATTCTTGTTTTGTTTTCTTTTAGGAATTCTTTTAGTTGGACTCCCAGGGACTGGAAAGTCACTTCCTAAGCAGGAGAAGCTGATGTTCCTTTTTATTATGCTTCTAGATCCAAATTTGATGAGATGTTTGTGGTGTGGGAGTCAGCAGTATCAGAAATCTTTTTAGTACATTTTGATGTATCTTTCATACAATGCTAAATTTTGTTAATTTTAAGGGAAATGTGTATCTTCCCCTTTCTTCGATAATTACTTTTCTTTTTCCTTTTTTTAATTTCTATTTTTTGGGGCCTCTAGCTTTGCATGCTAATTAGTTTTGATAGCTAAAATAGCAATTGTGGGATCTTGATTTGGATAGCTTA
Source organism: Rhinopithecus roxellana (assembly GCF_007565055.1). NCBI lineage: Eukaryota > Metazoa > Chordata > Mammalia > Primates > Cercopithecidae > Rhinopithecus > Rhinopithecus roxellana. Next base: position 185,856 of record NC_044559.1, on the reverse strand, counting down.
ATATATGAATTATCGAAAGAGCTAGTGGAAGTGCAAAATGAGGTTGGAGGCTACCAAAAATCTCTTAGTTTTTTTTTTTCATTTTATTTATCAATTTTATAGTATGGAATTAGGGAGTAATTAGCTTCAAACCTAATTGTATATGATATTTGTATATCTAGGAAGAATGAATGCCCAATTGCTTTTATTTCAAATCATTTTCTTTGGTATAGTTTTTTTTTTTCCTCCTAACGCTACTATTCTTAAATCAGTAAAAATTGATCTCCTTTTGTGTATTTTCTTACAATGAATATTTTTGTTGGCTTTTGACAGTTTTATGGAATTTCAATATTTATCTTGTTCAAAACAGTTAACTTCTTTCAGCTTATTCGAATCTTTTTTGTTGTCTTAGGGGAAGAAAAGCGAATGTTCCTTGTGTTACATTTATTGAGGAATTAGATTCTGTTGGTGGGAAGAGAATTGAATCTCAATGCATCCATATTTAAGGCAGACCATAAATCAACTTCTTGCTGAAATGGATGGGTAATTGAGTCTCCTTTTGTCTTAGAATGTGGTGATGCCTCCCAGCATTTGATATATGTAGAAGTGATCTTATGCAAATTATTTCCATAAGGCATTTCATATCTAGAGATATGAAAAATGTGATGTGTATAGGAAACAGAGTAGTCCCTCAAGCAAGAACTCAAGACAAGCTTTTTCTCTCATTATTGTATTGTTTTCACTACTAATTGGATATTTGAATATCAATTCATTTAATTTGTGGTATTTATATTATTTTTCATTTGTTGTTGTACTTAAGATAGAAAAACAGTGATTCAAGCTGAGACTAGCAGTCTATTTGAAGAAATACACTTGTTTCTACACAGTTTGTGACTAGCTTTTAATGTTGTGGCAGGTTTAAAGCTTACCTCAATGTTTATAATGTAAAAAGCAAGAGTTGATGTTGCTTTGAAAGAAGTGTCTTAAAAGTCAATATAAGACATTTTGAAACCACATAGGAAGCCCAGGAGCGAATAATTTGAGTTGGTATGCTTGAAAGTAATTTTTCAAAAATTAACCGGGCACCTAAACTTTTTATATTAGGTTATCTTTTCCTACATAGACCAGATAATTGTGAAGATATGTAGTCACAGATGACTGGTGGTATCAGTCTCTTTTCTTAGCAGGCAGATCACGAGGTCAGGAGATTGAGACCATCCTGGCTAACATAGTGAAACCCCGTCTCTACTAAAAATACAAAAAAAAATTAGCCGGGCGTGGTGGCGGACGCCTGTAGTCCCAGCTACTCGGGAGGCTGAGGCAGGAGAATGGCGTTGAACCTGGGAGGCGGAGCTTGCAGTGAGCAGAGATCGCACCACTGCACTCCAGCCTGGGTGACAAGAGAGAGACTCCATCTCAAAAAAGAAAAAGAAAGAAAGTAAATAGTCAGTGGCCTGTACCTAGAAATTGGGGAGAAAATTTTTCAAAATAAATAAAAAATAAAAATAAATTAGTCAGGTATGGTGGCATGTGCCTGTTGTTCCAGCTACTTGAGAGGTTGAGGCAGAAGGATCACTTCTTCCCAGAAATTTGAGGCTACAGTGAGCTATGAAGGTACTGGTGCACTCCAACTTAGGCCACAAAGGGAGTCCCAGTCTCAAAAAAAAAAAAAAAAACAAAAAAAACAAAAAAAAACAAAAAAAACTGTTTTGTGTAGAGCATTTCTACATGTGTGCTGTGCTTCAGTGTTAGTGAAAATATATTTTCCTATGTAGTTGTCAACCCAATGAAGGACTTATCATAATAGGAGCCACAAACTTCCCAGAGGCATTAGATAAGTAGGAATTGAAAGAGGATTTTTGTGAAGTGCTGTTTACATGCTACAAAATTATACTAAAAGAAGTCCATTGCAAAAGATCACATTATATGATTCCATTTATAGGCAATGTCCAGAATAAGCAAATCCACAGAGGCAAATTAGATTAGCTGTTACCAGAGGTTAGGGAGAATGGGGAATGGCTGCCACTGGATATGGGATTTCTTTGTGGGGATGGGAATATACTAAAATTAGATTGTGCTGATGGTTGTACAATTCTGAATATATTAAAAACCACTGAAGTATCCACTTTAAATTCTGTTATGTGAATTACATCTCAGTAAAACTGTTAAAATATTTCTTTGTTATATGTCACAAAAGTTTTATGTAGACAGCATTTTTAAAATAAATTCACTGTAGCATTATAACTAGGTTTAAAGTTACTATGAAAAAATTTTATTGTACAAGTTATTCATGTTTTTATTTGATCACTAGTTTGTCACTGCCTAAGACATTCCGTACAAGTCTAACCACACACTTAGATGTGTGCTTCTCATAATAGTTTTTTGTGGAATTATTTGTTCCTGAACCGAGGTGCTTCCATGCTTTTGTTTCTGAGGGGTAGGCTATCTAGGTATACACATGTATCTAAATGAGCCTTTGTTCTGCCTTCTGGTTATTGACACTGTTACTTGAGCCTTGTTTTAAAAGGAATTATCTGAATATTTACGTACAAAACTCCATCTGTTCTCTGGCTGCCCTTGGCTTCCCACTCACGTCATTAGGGTGTCAGTCCTATTGAATCTGAGCTTTAGCATCATCAGTTTATTAATTTATATTTTCCTTTTACATTATTCCTGTAGTACCTTAATACTTCCTGGTCGTTTTGACATGCAGGTTACAGTTCCAAGGACAGATGTAAAAGGTTGAACAGAAATTTTGAAATGGTATCTCAATAAAATAAAGTTCGATCAATATAAGTCTAATTCTATCGAAACAAACATTATCATTTCTATAAAGTAGTAATACACAACTCACCCTGTGTGTGCTCCTTTCAGGGTAAATGTATTAATATTAAAAGACCAGTTCATTTTTATCATCTGTTTTTTTACCATTAGTATGTTCATTTAAAAGTCCATTCCTTAGTTATTGTGTATCCAGGAGATTCTATTGTTTTGAACCCTGATTCTAAAGAAAGGTTTTTTTTAGAGTATTCAGACAGATAATATTTGAGGAAATATATATGTATATACATATTTTCTAAGATGAATGTAAAATGAAAAATAACAGAAAAAGCTTCAGCAACAGTAGCTCATGATATAGTCAGTATGGGGCCAAAAGAGAAGAATGCAAATTATAAAACAAAACATATGAAAATGTATTACCCATTTTAGAAATAAATGAAATTATTAAAGCTGCAGTAGTTTCAGAGATAGCTGGATCAATTCATTAAACTATATACGTTTCCTATAATTAGGGCACCTTTTATGTCCAAAGTAAGTATTTCCAGATGAAATTCAGAGAAAAAATGTCTAAACTATGGCTCAGAATAGCTATAGCTAGCTATTTTCTTTTTTTCCCTCAGAAGGTGAGTTTTTTGTTTTTGTTTTTTTGCGTTTGTGCTTTGTTTTGTTTCTGCTTTGTTTTGAGACAAAGTTTCGTTCTTTTTGCCCAGGCTGGAGTGCAACGGTGCGATCTCGGCTCACTGCAACCTCTGCCTCCAGGGTTCAAGTGATTCTCCTGCCTCAGCCTCCCAAGTAGCTGGCATTACAGGTGCACACCACCACAGTAAGCTAATTTTTGTATTTTTAGTAGAGACAGGGTTTCACCATGTTGGCCAGGCTGGTCTCAAACTCCTGACCTCAGGTGATCCACCTGCATCAGCCTCCCAAAGTGCTGGGATCACAGGCATGAGCCACTGCACCAGCCAGAATGTGAGTTCTTCGTGAAGAGCTTCCTTTGACCTGTTTTGGACTTTTAGTGTTGTGTTCTCTTTTTACATTAGCCATTGATCCAGAAATTATAGCTCGAGGTACCACTGGTTTTTCTGGAGCAGAGTTGGAGAATCTTGTGAACCAGGCTGCATTAAACGCAGCTGTTGATGGAAAAGAAATGGTTACCATGAAGGAGCTGGAGTTTTCCAAAGACAAAATAATAATGAGTAGGTTTCACTCTGCCTCCTGGGTTCACGCCATTCTCCTGCCTCAGCCTCCCCAGCAGCTGGGACTACAGGCACACACCGCCATGCCCGGCTAATTTTATATTTTTTTGTATTTTTAGTAGAGATGGGGTTTTACCGTGTTATCCAGGATGGTATTGACTTGCAAAAGTTAAATTTATTAAAATAAATCTTAAAATGTAGTTCTTTCATGAATTTTTTAGGTTAACCGCAAATCTTTTGCTCTCTTTAAAATTGTCTAAACTTTGTCAATTATTTTTTAAAATTCTGGCAAAATATACATAACATAAAATGGACCATCTTAACCACTTTAAAATGTACAACTTAGTGACATTAAGTACTCTTACAATGCTGTGCAAGCATCACTTCTATTTATTTCTGGAATTTTTTCATCATCTCAAACAGAGACTGTCTGTACCCATTAAATAATAAATCAACATCATCCCTCCCCTAGCTGCTAGTAACCTCTATTTTGCTGTCTGTCTCTATGAATTTGCCTATCGCAGGTACCTCATATAAGTGGAATCACCTGATATTTGTCCTTTTGTGTCTGGCTCATTTCACCTAACATAATATTTTTAAGAGTTATCTATACGGTAGCATGAATCAGTAATTTTTTAAATTTTTAGTTTTTATTTTTTTCAGACAGGCCTCACTCCATTGCCCAGCCTGGGGTGCAGTGGCTTGATTTTGGCTCATTGTAGCCTTGATCTCCTGGGCTCAAGTGATCTTCCCATCTCAGCTTCCTGAGTAGTTTGGATCATAGTTATGCGCCACCATGACCCAGCTAAATTTTTTGTAGTTTTTGAAGAGCTGGGGTTTCGCCATATTGCCTGGGGTGGTCTTGAACTCCTGGACTCAAGCAATCCTCTCACCTCAGCCTCCCAAAGTGCTGAGATTAAAGACGTGAGCCATCATGCCCAGCCAGTAACTTTATTTTTTTCTTATTGCTAAGTAATATTCTATTGTAGAGGTTTATCACATTTTATTTATCAGTTGATGGACACTGGGTTGTTTACAAGTTTTGACTATTATGAGTGATGTTGCTATGAACTCCATGTGGACATATGTTCCTCTTAGGTGAATATCCAGGAGTACAATTTTTGAGTCATAGGGCAACTGGTTTTAATCTTTTGAGGAACTATAAGACTGTTTTTCAAAGCAGCTATCCAATTTTACATTCCCACCAGCAGTGTATGACTGTATGAGTGTTCCAATTTCTCCACATCCTTGCCTGTACTTTTTTTGTGTGTCTTTTTGATTATGGGCATTATAGAGGTGTGAAGTGTTCTTATTGTGGTTTTGATTTGCATTTCCCTAATGACTAATGATGTTGAACATCTTTTCAGATGGTTAATGGCCATTTGTCTGTCTTCTTTGTTTTGTTTGTTTGTTTGTTTTGAAATGGAGTTTCACTCTTGTTGCCCAGGCTGGAGTGCAATGGCGCGATTTTGACTCACCACAACCTCCGCCTCCCAGGTTCAAGAGATTCTCCTGCCTCAGCCTCCCAAGTAGCTGGGATTACCGGCATGCGCCACCATGCCAAGCTAATTTTGTAGTTTTAGTTCAGATAGGGTTTCTCTATGTTGGTCAGGCTGATCTTGAACTCCCGACCTCAGGTGATCTGCCCACCTTGGCCTCCCAAAGTGCTGGGATTATAGGCATGAGCTACTGAGGCCGGCCACTGTCTGTCTTTTTTGGTAAAATACCTAATCAGATTCATTGACCATGTTTTAACTGATGGTCTTTCTGTTGTTGAGTTGTAAGACTTCTTTATATATTCTGGTGAAAAGTATTTTTAGTACTCTTTTATCATAAACTTTATTATAAATCTTAATGTTCTTTATTGTTTTGATGCTGTGCTTGTTCTTTTTTTAGTTTTAATTTTTTATATTTTTTGAGACAAAGTCTTGATCTGTCACCTAGGCTGGAGTGCAGTGGTGCGATCTCAGCTCACTGCAACCTCTGTCTCCAGGTTCAAGTGATTCTCATGCCTCAGCCTCTGGAGTAGCTGGGACTACAGGTGCGCACCACCACACCCAGGTAATTTTACGTATTTTTAATAGACTCAGGGTATCGCCAGGGTGCCCGGGTTGGTCTCTAACATCTGAGCTCAGGCAATCCGCCTGCCTTGGTCTCCCAGAGTGCTAGGATTACAGGTGTGAGCCACCAAGTCCAGCCTGTTTCTGTGTTTTACACTTTTATCTCATCAACCTCTTTGCCTTTTCTCAGGAATTTACCAACGGCAGCATATATTTTTTTATTTTAATCTTGGTTTTATAAATTGCTTCCTTGCCCAAAAGAAAAAAAAAAGTTGTTTTTATTACCCAACAATTTCCTAGCCCACTCATACCTACTACTTCCCTATAATCCACATTATCTCCTAAAGAAGGGATTGGAAGGATTTAACTTTACCTTGCTTGGGGAACTTTCTTTATGTTGGTGAGGAATTGCTTTCATGAAATTTTACTCAGTTGGGGAAACCAGGCAAAAGCAGGCCTGTTGCTGCTTCACTCAGAAACACTGGCCGGATTGAAAGGATTAGTAGACCCTCAGCAAATTTTCTAGGATACTAACAGCTGCCATCTCATTAATTGTCAGGGTTTCTTATAAATCAAAGGGGAAAATAGAACTTACATAACAAAAGATTCTGCTATAAAGGTGGCAAATATTTGACTAAAACTGGAATGTTTGTTCCATGTAACAAAACTAGAACCGAGTTTCTGCCTTTCTCATTCCCCTTACGTTTTTATTTTTATTTGTGTATTTATTTTTTGAGGCAGGGTCTCACTCTGTCATCCAGGCTGATATGCAGTGGTGTGATCTTGGCTCTCTGCAAACTCCACGTCCTGGGTTCGGGTGATCCTCTCACCTTAGCCTACTGAGTAGCTGGGATCACAGGTGTGTGCCACCATGCCCAGCTAATTTTTTGTAGAGACAGGGGTCTTCCTATATTGACCAGGCTGGTCTCAAACTCTTGAGCTCAAGTGATCTGTCCACCTTGGCCTCTAAAAGTGCTAGGATGACAGGCATGGGTCAGCATGCCTGGCCACATTTTCATTTTTTATTTGACAAATGCCTTTTTCCCTTTATGTTGTGCTTCCAGGTGTCACTCTGGAAGTGTCACTCTGGAAGTGTCAATTTGAAATGACCACACACCGAATTGTGAAGGTTATTGAGGACACCCATCTCATGAATGAGAAAGCTCAGGAAGTCTGAGCAGATGACTCTGGAAGCAAGAAGGAGGAAAGATAAACTTCTCTTCCTTCCATGCTGATTCTCCCCATTATTTCAACGTACACTACAAAAACCACAGATGAGCATCATTTGTTTAACTACAAGAAGAAAAATATTCAAGGTAAAGTAATTGTGAAGGGAATTGTTTTCCAAAAGCCAATTATTCTATGGGCAAATTTCAGCATATACTAGATGAATAACAGGTGTAAGGTTAGATCTCATGGTTTTGATTTGCATTTTCCTGAGGATTAGTGACGTTGAACTTTTTTTTATGTACTCATTGGCTGTGTTTATTTTATTTTGTTGAGAAGTATTTATTAGGTTCATTTTGCCAATTTTTAAATTATTTGAGTTTTTTTATTTAAACAAAAATATTCAAGATAAAGTAATTGTGAGGGAAATTGTTTTCCAAAAGCCAATTGTTCTATTGGCAAAGTTCAGTATATGCTAGATGAATAATAGGTGTAAAGTTAGATCTCGTGGTTTTGATTTGCATTTTCCTGAGGATTTGTGACATTGAACTTTTTTTTTTTGAGACGGAGTCTCGCTCTGTCGCCCAGGCTGGAGTGCAGTGGCCGGATCTCAGCTCACTGCAAGCTCCGCCTCCCGGGTTTATGCCATTCTCCTGCCTCAGTCTCCCGAGTAGCTGGGACTACAGGCGCCCGCCACCTCGCCCGGCTAGTTTTTTCTATTTTTTAGTAGAGACGGGGTTTCACCGTGTTAGCCAGGATGGTCTCGATCTCCTGACCTCGTGATCCGCCCGTCTCGGCCTCCCAAAGTGCTGGGATTACAGGCTTGAGCCACCGCGCCCGGCCTGAACTTTTTTAATGTACTCATTGGCCATGCTTATTTTATTTTGTTGAGAAGTATTTATTAAGTTCTTTTGCCCATTTTAAATTATTTGGTGTTTTTTTGTTTGTTTGTTTTGTTTTTTGCTACTGAGTTGTATGAGTTTCTTATTTTGGGTATTAAACCCTGGTCGTATGCATAGGTGGCAAATAGTTCTTCCGTTCTATAGGTTGTCTCTTGATTCTAAAGAGGCCTTTTTGATGTAATCGTATTTGTTGATTTTTGTTGTTGTTGTCTGTGCTTTTGAGGTTTTATCCATAAAATCCATGCCTGGACCAATGTCATGAAGTATTTCCCCTATGTTTTCCTTTAGTAGCTTCATAATTTTTGGTCTTGCTTTTAAGTCTAATCCATTTTGAGTTGATTTTTGTGTATGGTGAGAGATAAGGATCTAATTTCATTCTCTGCAAAAGTATAACATTCCTACCTTTGAAAAATTAGAGGTGAGGCGCGGTTGTCTCACGCCTGTAATCCCAGCACTTTGGGAGGCTGAGGTGGGTGGATCACAAGGTCAAGAGATTGAGACCATCCTGGCTAACACGGTGAAACCCCGTCTCTACTAAAAATTTAAAACACACACACACACACACACAATTAGCCGAGCATGATGGCTCATGCCTGCAGTCTCAGCTACTTGGGAGGCTGAGATAGGAGAATTGCTTCAACTCGGGAGGCAGAGGCTGCAGTGAGCCAAGATCGCACCACTGCACTCTAGCCTGGGCAACAGTGTAAGACTCCGTCCAAAAAAAAAAAAAAAATGACCAATTAGAGATAAATGAGTGGAACATTTGCTTTTGGATTTTATAAATGGGATAATTTATTCAAATGGTAAGTACAATTAAATATTGTGGGCTTAGAAGTCAAACATAGTTATCTTTAAATCTTGACTCTACCTGTCACTTACTATTGTGCAACATTGGACAATTTATGTAATTCTCTGAGTTTCACCATGGCAAACTTAGAGAGTCAAAAATGAATCTTAAATGAGGGAAGGCTCTTTGTACATTGTGGAGCACAGAATAACTACTTAGTAACTATTAATTGAGGTAACAATAAATATTAATAGTAGTATTACTACTACTATTATAGCAGTATAGTAGTAGTTTCTAAGAAATTTCAATTATTTAGTGCCTTGAAAGATAAGAAAAAATTTCTTCACTACTATTACTATTAAATTACTACTAGTATTATGGTAGTAACAGTATTACTATAAACAATAGTAGTAATACTACTACTATAATAATGACTAATGTTATTGTGAGTATTGGGTTACTTTTTAAGTTTGGTTAAGAAGCTTGGTAAACCCAGAGCTTTTACGACTAGGAGCATTACTGTTTTAAATGTTTAATTATTTTCAAAATTTCTCAATAGAAACACTGTCTCTCTTAAGGCCGGCTCAAAGTGTCTAATGTATTCAACCACATACAAAATAATGTTTGGAGATGAAATTGAACTGAATTTGTCAGAGTAGAAAATCTGCCTTCTGAGACATGTAGGACATTGTAATGAGGCAAAATTTGGCTCCAATTTTCTGGAATTAAGTGAATTGAGTAAAGTACCCAAGTCACCATTTTCAGTCAAGAGAAAATATACACTTTGGGATAAGGGAGTGGTAGAGAATCATGCTATTCTTCTGCCACTTAATATAAACAAATTTAAAATAGAAGGTAATCTGTCTCAGAGATTAAGTCAAGAAGCACCTTAACAACAGAATTATTCTAAAATGATTTCCTTGATGATCAATTTAAAAATCAAGTCATTGCGGTAATTGAAATTGCAATGCATAACACATAGTGGTGGTGGGAGCTGCTGAGTTTCAGAGGACTAACAGTACCATCATGACACTCAATCTATGCCCTGATGATAGGGTTGCCCAGGGTGGTGAGGAACTGGTGTATTCATGCTGACCTTGTTGGAAACAAATGAGTTCTAAGAAATTTCAATTATTTAGTATCTTGAAAGATAAGAAAAAAAATTACTTTAAAACATTGAATTGCAATTAGACATATAAATATGTGACTTTTTTTTTCCCTCAATCATTACTCTGTTTTGCAGTTTGGACATCTAAACTTCAGAATACAGGCAATTCTTGGCCAGGCGCCGTGGCTCACGCCTGTAATCCTAGCACTTTGGGAGGCCGAGGCAGGCGGATCACGAGGTCAGGAGATTGAGACCATTTCAGCCTATATAGTGAAAACCCGTCTCTACTAAAATAAAAAAAATTATCTGGGCATGGTGGCGCATGCCTGTAATCCCAGTTACTTGGGAGGCTGAGGCAGGGGAATCGCTTGAACCCCAGAGGCAATGTTGCGGTTAGCTGAGATCAGGCCACTGCCCTCCAGCCTGGCAACAGAGCAAGAGTCTGTCGAAAGAGAAAAAGAGGCCGGGCGCGGTGGCTCAAGCCTGTAATCCCAGCACTTTGGGAGGCCGAGACGGGCGGATCACGAGGTCAGGAGATCGAGACCATCCTGGCTAACACGGTGAAACCCCGTCTCTACTAAAAAAATACAAAAAATTAGCCGGGCGAGATGGCGGGCGCCTGTAGTCCCAGCTACTCGGGAGGCTGAGGCGAGAGAATGGCGTAAACCCGGGAGGCGGAGCTTGCAGTGAGCTGAGATCCGGCCACTGCACTCCAGCCTGGGCGACAGAGCAAGACTCCGTCTAGAGGAAGAGAGGAAGGGAGGAAGGGAAGGAGGGAGGGAGGGAGGAAGGGAAGGAGGGAGGGAGGGAGGAAGGGAAGGAGGGAGGGAGGGAGGAAGGGAAGGAGGGAGGGAGGGAGGAAGGGAAGGAGGGAGGGAGGGAGGGAATTCTTACTAGATCAGGCCACAGAGTTCTTAAATTCTGGAATGAAATGTGTGCGGTCTTATATATTCTCAAGCAAAGTACTGTATGGTACTTCTGTGAAACTTCATGGTTTTAATTCCATGATATGAGAGAGGTATAGGCGAAGAGTTTGACCTGGATTCTTTTGTAGACTGCTCTATTTTAGTTAGGCTTACTAGTGTGAATTAGCTGTAAAATGTATCTCTGGAGAGCTGAATGACTTTGATAGTTGAATGAGGGACTTTTAATATTGACGTTTTGGAAGTGGATCAACACCTACAAAGAACAACAATTTTCTTTTCTTTAATTAATATAAGCCTGCCCCATCTGTTAACATCTTACTACTGCTTTTGAGAGCTACTTAGCATTGCTCCTAGTCAGTGACAATGAGGTGAGAGTATTAGTTAAAATGGAGAATATTAGCTCTGCTTTTAGATTTTAGAGAAAACGCCATACTGTTTTCCCTGGCTCTACTAATTTACATTCTCACCTACACTGTAAAAAGTAGTCCCTTTTCTCTGCATCCTCTCCAGCATTTTGTTATTTTTTGTCTTTTTGATAATAGTCATTGTAACTGGGTTAAGATGATGGCCCGTTATAGTTTTGATTTGCATTTCCCTAATGATTAATGGTGTTGGGCATTTTTTCATATACTTGACCATTTGTATGTCTTCTTTTGAGATATGCCTATTCAGGTCAAATGCCCATTTTTAATCAAATTATTACTATTTTTTATTTTGAGTTCCTTGTGTTTTCTGAATATTAGTACTTTGTCTGAAGCTTGCAAATATTTACTCCCATTCTTTGGGTTGCTTATTCCCTCTGCTGATCATTTCCTTTGCTGTGAAGATTTTTTTTTATATAGTCCCATTTGTGTATTTTGTTTTTGTTGTCTATGTTTTTGAGGTCTTACCCTTAAAACCTTTACCTAGACCCAATGTCCTGAAGCAATTCCCTTTTCCCTTGTTTTTTCTTCTAGTAGTTTTATAGTTTTGGGTCTTACATTTAATTCTTTAATCCATTTTGAATTGATTTTTGCATATGGTAAGAGTTAGAGGTCTAGATTCTAGAAATCCTGCTGAGTATTTATTCAAAGGAAAGAAAATTAGCATATCAAAGAGATATCTGTCCTCCTATATTTATTGCAGTACTAGTCCTGAGAGCCAAGATATGGAGTCAACCTAAATGTCCATCAACAGATCAACAGATAAGGAAATGTGGTCTATATATGCAACAGAATACTATTTAACCATAAAAAAGAATGAAATTCTGTCATTTGCAGCCTACATAGATGAACCTGGAGGACATTGTATTAAGTGAAATAGATCAGTCACATAAATATAAATACTGCATGTTCTCACTAATATGTGGGAGCTAAATATGTGAATGCATAAAAATAAAGAACAGAATTATGGTTATTAGAGGCTGCAGAGTAGGGATGAGGGAAACATAGTGAGGGGTTGGTCAATGGATAAAAAATTGTAGTTACATAGGAGGATAAATTCCAGTGTTCTATAGCACTGTAGGATGAATATAGTTAACAGTAATGTATGGTACATTTTCAAAAAGCTAAAAGAATTTTTAATATTCCCAACACAAAGAAATAAGAAATGTTTAATGTGATGGATGTAATTACCCTGACTTGATCATTACACATTATGTACATGCATGAAAATATCACTCTGTATCCCATAAATATGTACAATTACTACATGTCAACTAAAAGTGAAAGAAAAAAAATGAAGGATAATTAAGTTACCATCTGAATGACATTTGGGCAACTAAGTATTTTATGGGCTACCTTCCCTTTCCACAATCATTGATTTAGGTTATTAATATTTCATCATGATTTCATGATTCAATTCAGAGGAACTAAATCATCTATTTTAGAACTACAGGAAAAAAGTTAGAAGACAACTGATAATTATTAAATATTGCAATGTATGTAATAAAAGATAAATATTATTGTTCACCTACAAACTATATTGCGATCATTAATTTTAGTCCAGTGATTGTTTTGTATCAAATGCTAATTATAGGTATGAATTCTGCAAACAGTTTTGATTTACTCATGACTATTCTTGTTATAAGATTGGGCTAGCTATAGCAGAGCTGGTTGATGTGAAAATACAGTCTGAACCTTGTTGAAAACTGGTCTGTAGTTTTGAGGGAATATCTAAATTGGCCAATAACTTTGCAGGATTAAATTTTATTTTCATGTGGGTTGGTTGATATTTCTTAGCCCTTAGCCAGCTTGTATCTATGGAGTTCATTCAGGAAAACTGTTAGGCAAGAAATAGGATCCATGATTTGGGCAGAATTGTGGCAGCGACAGGACTACTGTTTTTCTTGCTTATAGATATTATTCAAATATTTCACAATAGATAGATGGAGTTGTGCTATTCCAATAACTCGGAATTACGAACTGTTAAGAGGCTCTGCAAGGAGTATGTCTGTGTGAAAGAGCTATGGGCTTGTCATTATGTCCTCAGTGGAGACTTGGATGACTGAATTCCCAAATGAATAGATGATACTGTAGGCCAAGGTGACCATGAAAATAATTTGTTGTTTCTCCTGACATTTGACCCCAAAGTTGACCATTGAGTGCAAAAGAAATTTAATGAGTGATGATTTTAGTCAAAAAAATTATTATGGAAGTTTTATGCTACATTTTCAAATTGCTTTATCTGATTTCCATTCTTAACAATAACTTAATAGCTTTGATTATGTCTTTTAAAGTACCTGGAAGTCTTTTTTAATCAAAGAGATCAGATGTTAATGCTCATATTTCTGGGAAAGGACTGTTCTTGGAATGCTTACTATTACCTGTGACTTGACTGAGGGGGAAACTGATCTAAAACATGAGTGAATGTAGAGAGTGGCACACTTCAGGCCTCTGGAGATAGCTCTTGAAATTGAGATGAGACCTCATTCTCTCCCAATATGTAAGAGTTGCCTGAGAGTAAGTGATTTAAAGTCCAAATAAATGTAAGCTTTATGAGACAGTGGTTCCCAAGAGTTTCCATTATAAAACTCCCTTATTAACAGAATAATCAATTTTGATTTTAGTATTCATTAATTGATGAAATCCACAACAGAAAACCTCCATGAATTCAGTAACATTTTAAAGTAAATTTATGTAATTTATTCTTTATGTCTGTTATATTGTCTATAAATCATACCCCTTCTTTTAGTTCTTCACTGGCCTTTGGAATAAAATAAAATTCTTTTTTTTTTTTTTTTTTTTGAGACAGAGTCTCACTCTGTCGCCTAGGCTGGAGTGCAGTGGCCGGATCTCAGCTCACTGCAAGCTCTGCCTCCCAGGTTCACGCCATTCTCCTGCCTCAGCCTCCCGAGTAGCTGGGACTACAGGCGCCTGCCACCTCGCCCGGCTAGTTTTTTGTATTTTTTAGTAGAGACGGGGTTTCACAGTGTTAGCCAGGATGGTCTCGATCTCCTGACCTCGTGATCCGCCCGTCTCGGCCTCCCAAAGTGCTGGGATTACAGGCTTGAGCCACCGCGCCCGGCCAATAAAACTCTTTATCATAACCTTCAAGGTGCTGAGACCCATCCTCTGCCTACCTCAGTGATCTTGTTCTCCCATCCCATTCCTTCTTTCTCTCTGTATGCTTCAACCACACAGGTCTCATTTCTGATCCTTGAAAATATCAAGGTTATTCCAAACTCTATACCTTTGTCCTTGTTTTTACTTCTACTTAGAATGCTTTTCCTCATCATTGCAATAGAGAAGACAATGGTTGGATCTCATTGTCATGTAATCCTTATTTCAGAGAGGCCTTCCTGACCACCCAATCTGAACTAGCCTTCTCTACTTGAAATAACTCTATTGCCACTTCACTTATTGATAGCCTACTACATAGTAACAAAAAAAGTTGAATATCCTTTTATTAGCTAGAAAAAACCTAGCGAGGGTCTGTTTATTAACAGTGAATAGCGCTATCTCCCTTATTTGAGAAGTAGGTATATGTTTTCCTATACTCTAAAATTGCCCATTTTTACCTAAGATTGTGTAGAAAGACATTCTATCAAGTATTCTTTCTTTACATTTGGAAATTTTCTCTGTAATAAGTAAATGGGGAAATGGATTTTCCAATTTATTACTCTAAAATTGAACATTTGGAAGAACTATTGCTAATCCTGGCATTAAATTATCTGGGGATATTATACTACCTGATGAATTTTTTTAAGGAAAGAAAAAGGATTATCATGTTGGCTTCAGAATTTATAAATTAAGTTACACTAAATTCTTAAGGTGTTAGAAAAATAATCTATATCCTATATTGTTCTGGAGCCAACTTGCTCTGGCTCATGTAAGTTCTGCTTGTTAATTTCCAGGAACTTTGCAAACAGGTTGATTTTGCATGAAAGCTTGAAATTGGCCATGGTGGGAGTATTTACATCATTGAAATTGGCAAATGCTACATACCATGACTTCCTCCGCTTTTCTCCACCCCAGTCAGACAACCAGAATACCAGCATATCATTGTATATAACTAAAATTTCAGAAGCTGAATTATTAAGCTATATGTAATGTCCACTCAGTGATGACAAAGGAATATGGATAGCTCAAATTAGTCAAGTTACCTTTATGGGTGTTTGGATTTAAAAAGCCACACATGTTGGGCACGGAAGAAAAAGATTTTCAAAAATAAACTATTTGTATGCAGAGACAGATAGTAAAGATAAAAAAAATCATGATCTTTGTGTTTGCTTCTTATATAAGTCAGGCTGCTGAATTATTTCAAAATATGTTTAAAATATATACTCTGGGCTGAGCAAATGGCTACCTTCTGGTACTTGTGTTATCAGCTTTCCCCAACTCTAATACTAATAACAGAGCTCAACTAACTGATTTTATATGCATTATATCTTAGTTAGAGTGAGTGTCTTAGACCATTTCCTTGGGGAAAGAAAAGGATTCAAAGAAGAGTTCGCTGGAGGACCCTGATTAATTATAGTCTGTAATGTTGGAGCAAGTAAAGACTAATGAGTGTTGACCTAAGGTTTTCAGTCGTCAATGGGAAAGGGCTTAAAGGAAAATTACATGAAAAGGCTGGGCTTTGGGTATTATTCTCTGACAAGAACATCTTTAGGGTTGTACTACACAGAAGCACAAGATATCTATCTTACTGTGAGAACAGAGACAAATTATTTGTGTCAATTCAGAGACAATAATGCTATTTGGCAATACCTGTATGAAGGTATAAATAGTAAGATGTAGGTCCTATATTGATTAGTTTCTTTTAAAGTGATACAACAGCCTATATGGAAGCCTCCAGTTTGTTTCTTCTGAGACCTGAAATTAAATGTCCTCCATCCAAAATAAAATTTGAGAAACAAAAGCATCCTGAAATCCTCTCCCTCCCATCCCACACTCTGCATTCTGTGATAAACAATTGGAAAGTTTGGATAATTCTAAGGAATTGTGTTAGAGCTCATTGTTTAATCTTTTGTAACATCTTCAAACAGGTTAATCTTATTTATCAGAGGGGAGAAAGTGACTTTCTTTAATCATCTTTGGATGGTGCTAATTATAATTATGTTCGTGGAAGAGGGCTTCATTTTTAGTCTTGCTGAATTTCTAGGACTTAAATATTTTGGGGGCACTATAAATACTGTCCCAAAGGATAATATACCATCTGTATGTAGCTAAACAAGTTGTGGTTCTTGATTAGTTTTTATTGTGCAAGAAACTATGAACCCATCAAATGGCCTCACTCTCTGAGAAAAAAAAAAAAAAGAAAGAAACTTTTAGGAAAGAGAAAATATAATACAATTTGGCCAAAACTAATTTCCTGAATACTAAATAAGCTCAGATTCTTGAAAAAATAATCCCAGAACAGTAGATCTCAGGAGTCAATATGAAGGTGCCACTGGTATTCTTGAGACCAGGAGTGGTGAAGGTAATTATAAGGAGTGGTGAAGATAATACTACAATTAATACTGCTACAACCTTTATCTCCTACCATTTGCTGAAAGTAACATTTTATTCCTCACTCTTCACATATAAACCTGTTAAGTTGGCATTTTTAAGATATCATTTTGTAGATGATAACATGAACAATCAGAAAAATAAGACAACCCACTCAAATTTTTTTAGGGGTAGGATTAAGACCCAAATATCTGTCTCTTCAAAGCCTATGCAGGTTTGTTTTTTTTTGTTTGTTTTTTTGTTTTTACATTTCAATAGGCACATACTTTCTTACTCTAAAATTAATTTTGTATCCTGCATTTTCACTTAAAAATAATAGAATTTCCGCCATGTGATTAACACTCCTCATAAACATAATTTTCATTGCATCCTAACATTCCATTCTAGGATTATTCTTCATAGTAATAAAATTTCAAGTTGTTTTTATTTCTATGTGTATCTTTGTACTACTTAAAACTGAATCATTACAAAACATAATGTGTAAAGGCTAGGCTGGTTAGACTGAGATCTAGATGAAAAGCCTCCCAGAAATGGGGAGGGAAGACTGATGCTTTAGTCTGTATTCACTACTGCAGGTCATTTGCCTGGATGCCACTTGCTAAGCAAATGTGGAAAAAGGTCAGCTTGTGTTTAATTTTTTAAAAATTAAGACTTTTAATATAACATTCCAAATGTACTGTCTCCTCTCTGAATTGCTAAGGTCTTTCATCTTATCCAGCTTCTGACTTTTTGATAGTGCTCTGATTGTACTCCTCTTGATAAAGTATTCTTAATGTCTCTTCCACTTTGAATTTTGCATTCTTAGAAAGTCATTTGGAACTTCTTTTTTTTTTTTTTTTTTTTTTTTTTGAGACGGAGTCTCGCTCTGTCGCCCAGGCTGGAGTGCGGTGGCCGGATCTCGGCTCACTGCAAGCTCCGCCTCCCGCATTTACGCCATTCTCCTGCCTCAGCCTCCCGAGTAGCTGGGACTACAGGCACCGGCCACCTCGCCCGGCTAGTTTTTTTGTATTTTTTAGTAGAGACGGGGTTTCACCGTATTAGCCAGGATGGTCTCGATCTCCTGACCTCGTGATCCGCCCGTCTCGGCCTCCCAAAGTGCTGGGATTACAGGCTTGAGCCACCGCGCCCAGCCGGAACTTCTTATGCCAGCAAATAAACACCACGATGTTTTAAGTTCTGCTAAAACTTTTTTGTTCACCACTGAATTCCAATTACAAATTTGAGTGTCTTTCCGACATGACTACCTGTATTGAATCCATACCTAAAACATGTTGCACTTCAAATATCTTGTTCAATAGTTTTGTCTGCCTTATTACCTCAATCTAAGCTGCTTGAAGAAGAAATCTTCACGGCCGGGCGCTGTGGCTCATGCCTATAATCCCAGCACTTTGGGAGGCCGAGGCAGGCGGATCACGAGGTCAGGAGATCGAGACTATCCTGGCTAACACGGTGAAACCCCTGTCTCTATTAAAAAATACAAAAAATTAGCCGGGCGTGGTGGCGGGCGCGTCCCAGCTACTCGGGAGACTGAGGCAAGAGAATAGAGTGAACCCGGAAGGAGGAGCTTGCAGTGAATCCACATCGCCCCACTGCACTCCAGTCTGGGCGAGAGAGCCAGACTCTGTCTCAAAAATAAAAAAATAAAATAAAAAATAAAAAATTTAAAAAGAGAAAAGAGAAAAAAAGAAATATTATCTTAAAAAGCATGAAATGTGTGTATAAAGAACTATCACATTTCTACCAGTTGTTTCAAACAGCTACGTAGGAATTCAATTTTTAATTTTATTATTATTATTATTTTTTTTTTTTTTTGAGGTAGAGTCTCACTCTGTCGCCCAGGCAGGAGTGCAGTGGCGCGATCTGGGTTCACTGAAAGCTCCACCTCCCAGGTTCATGCCATTCTCCTGCCTCAGCTTCCCGAGTAGCTGGAACTACAGGAGCCCACCACCACACCTGGCCAGTTTTTTGTATTTTTAGTAGAGAGTTTTTGTATTTTTAGTAGAGAGATTTTTTGTATTTTTAGTAGGGTTTCACCATGTTAGCCAGGATGGTCTCAATCTCTTAACCTCGTGATCCACCCACCTCGGCCTCCCAAAGTGCTGGGATTACAGGTGTGAGCCACCACACCCGGCCCAATTCTTATCTTTTTCAATCCAAAAATATTACTTGAGCAATATTATCTCCCACCATTTACTGGAAGTAACATTATATTCACCAGTCTTCACACATAAAGCTGTTAGGTTGGTATTTTTTAAAAACTATTTTACAGATGACTGACATCTTAGTAGATACTGGGCATACAGTAAAGAACAAATTTAAAATGATCCCTGCCTATGGGGAGCATAAAGTCTAACAGAAGAGGCACATATAAAGTAGGTAGGCTTTTTTTTCTTTAATTGTGTATAATACAGTACATCCCTGATGTTCTCTTACAAATATAAACCGTAGTAACAGTATTTGTTTTGGAGTTTAAAATTTTTGTTCATATTTATTCTTAAACTAAATTACAAACTTTAAAGTGTGTATCCATTGGTTTTCCAGCAATCTATGTGATTAAGAAAAAGTCTAAAGCAAAATGAACTTGTATGATTTTGTTGGTTGGTTGGTTGGTAGGTCACTTATTCATTAAATAATGATAGGATACTTAAAAAAAAAATTCTTAGTGAATTTTTTTTTTTTCTGCCATGGAACTACTTTATTCTCAGGTCTTCCAGAAAATTATTGGATTCCTAACAAGAAAATACATTTGTGGTGTGCCAGAGCACTGTATGGCTTTGCTAAACCACACAAACTATGAAAGAGCTTGTCAGATGTGCCAGTAAATCTTCCTTTTCTTGCCATAGGTCCAAAGATCTTATAAAGGAAGCTATCCTTGCTAATGACTTTATGAAGAACTTAGAGCTGTCACAGATCCAGGAGATTGCGCATTGTATGTACCCGGTGGGAGTATGGCAAAGACAGTTGCATCATCAAAGAAGGAGATGTGGGGTCACTGGTGTATGTCATGGAAGGTACGATTTGTAACTCCAATCGTCTGACATTCAAATATTCTCTTTTCATCTTATCAGCCTGCACACAGATGGCAGTGCATTACATGGAAAATTCCATTTTTCCTTCTTTTATTGAGAAATTAGTTTGAAAAGAATTGAAACACTACTTAGATACAGTTGTTAACTAAGTGAAGTGTTTGTGTTTAGAATATTAATATGAGAATCCAGCATTTTTTCAGACATGGATAAAGTTAAAAATGTGAAAAAAGAAATGCCGTTTATTACACTGAATAAGACTGCATGTAGTCAGGTCATTGAGCAAACCTACAAAGCTTCAGCAGAAGCTCAAGATCACTGGAAGTATTTTTGGTCTGATAATTTATATGCCTTCAACTCCACCCTTAACTTTTAATATGTGACTAGTTTTCCTGCTATGAAGCTTCAGTAAAAAGAAAATGTTTTCATGTGCATGACAGAGGCAGATAATAAAGGTTGAACGGCATATTACCTGCCTAAATAGGAATGATAGCTTGTTTCATACATCTTGTAAATACTAATATAGAAAGTGCTTTGAAACAAACTTAAGCACACACTGTGTAAATATGTTTTATGCCCAGGTAAATTTTCATAATACTTATTTCTGACTGGAAATTTATAATGACATGCTTTTCTTTTGTAGTAAGAAAGTAGCTTGAGATAATGACTGAATTAGTTGGGAAGAAAGTGAGTTCAGAAATACCTGTAATGTAAGATGGTGACACATGAAAATCAGTTTCTTAGGTGGTGATTAAGGTTTTATCCAAAAGATTTGTGTGATAGTGTCCTATAATTATTAAACTTGTAGGTTGTTCAGGGAAGGTGTGTATTTGGGCAAGTCACTTCATTTCTTTCTTTCACCTAAACAATTTGTTAAAAAAGAAGATACTCTTTCTTTCTGCCAATGGTTTTCAACTGGTGATGATTCTGTCTCCCAGGGGACAGTTTGGTGATATCTGGAGACATTTTTGGTTGTCACAAACTGAGTGATGTTGGGGAGACTGCTACTTCTAGTGGGTAAAGGCCACGCACACTACTCAAAAGGGTAGTTGCCCAGAATAAAGTTTTATCTGGCCCAAAATGTCCTTAGAGCCAACATTTAAAAAATCCTGCATTCTGCCTTCTTTACAGGATTGGTATAAAATAAGATAATTTGTATGAATGTTTAATGTAAAGTATAGAACACCACAACATAATAATAAGTATTATTATTCTATTAAAAAGTTGACAGTGTATAAGAAATATTCTTTCTTTATTCAGTGTTCACCTTTTATTTATTCTTTGTCACCTTCTTGGATATATGTTAGGCATATATGTTAGGCATTCAGTTTTTAAGTAGTAATTTCCATCATTTATTTCCCTAATAGTTTTCACCTTCTGTGTCAACAATATAAAGTTCTTTCTGACCAAAAAATATAAATATTCATCTAGACTTTCTTCTGGTGACAAAACACAGTAAACAAAAATACACATAATGTGCACTTGGCAGAGAACTGCAAAGAAAGATGAAATTATAGGACAAGGCTGTGTGTGAACAGTGAGAAGAAAGGACGAGAAATGTAAAAACTATAGAGAGAGGTCAAGTATAGAATATAAAAATAGAGGCAATAGCTTAAGAACTACTAGCAGTTAGAAACCATGTTTTGTTTTGTTTTTGTTTTTGTTTTTTTTGAGACGGAGTCTTGCTCTGTCACACAGGCTGGAGTGCAGTGGCGCGATCTCGGCTCACTGCAAGCTCTGTATCCTGGGTTCATGCCATTCTCCTGCCTCAGCCCCCCGAGTAGCTGGGACTACAGATGCCCGCCACCATGCCTGGCTAATTTTTTGTGTTTTTAGTAGAGACAGGGTTTCACCATTTAGCCAAGATGGTCTTGACCTCCTGACCTTGTGATCTGCCCGCCTTGGCCTCCGAAAGTGCTGGGATTACAGGCATGAGCCACTGCGCTTGGCCTAGAAATCATGTTTCAAGCATTTCAGAGATTACATCAATAGCTTCATATGATATTATTTTTCAGATATTGGTCAGCACTTTTTAGTAAAACAGCTATTGTATAAAGTATACTTTTACTTCATCTGTTTTCAAATGCTAATTATTGCTATTTCATTCAAAAAACCACAATTTTGAACACCTGTGGGTTCAATGTTCCTTCATCTTGAATATGTCTTACAAAAATAGATTCCCAAACAACTATGTAAATTATTTCTAAAATTTATTCTTGTTGTCCTTTCTTACTAAGCCTAACTGAAAGTTTCCAGCTATATTGGAAGAAAGTTGGATAGTTAATTAATATTTGTTAATGTTTAGAAAATGCCCAACACATAGAACATGATTTTTCTAAATATTGTACATATAAAGTTTATTTAAACCTCAAACAATCCTGTGATGTAAAGTTGATATTTATTATTCCATTTAGTAGATGAGGAGACTGAGGCTTAATGTGGTTAAGTAATTTGCCCAGGTCTCCCAACTAGTTTACAATAGAGTCAGGATTTATACCCAGGTTATTTGGGTTCAGAGCTCAAACTGTTAACTATGGGGCTATGTATTAGTCAGGGCTCTCCAGAAAAGCAGGACAAATAGGATGTGTGTGTCTATATACAGTGAGAAGGGGATTTATTTGAAGGAATTGGTTTATGTAATTGTGGAGGCTGGCAAGTCCAAAAGCTACAGGGTAAGGCCCATCAGTCAGAGATGCTGCAATTTAAGTCTGAAGGCCGTCTGCTGGCAGAATTTCCTCTTCCTAGGGGAAAGGTTCGACTTGTTCTATTCAACTGATTGGATGACACCCGCCCACATTATTGGAGGGTAATCAGCTTTACTCAATGTCTATTCATTTAAATGTTTATCTCATCTAAAAAAAATACCATCACCAAAATGTCTGCAGTAGAATAATGTTTGAGCAACTTTCTGGTATTGTGACCTATCCAAGTTGACATGTAAAATTAAACATCAGAATCAATCGACCCCTTGTCAACTTGGCACCCATACATATCTCCTTAAACCATATTTAATCTTCAAATGAAGACAAGAACAAGGTCATACTTCCACCTAACATGATTGAACAACCCTGTGTATGGCTGCAAATTTATTAACCCTTTCCCCAAAAGGAGACACAAAGTTCTTGGGTGATGTTTACTTATCTCATTGCTATGCCATAGCTTAAATACTATGATGTGAACTTAACAATACTTAAATACTATGATGTAAAGTCAATACATCTTATGCTACATGATAAGGAGATAAGAGAGGAAAGCAAACGAAGATATTTGATACAAGCACACACATACATAAATGTTAACAAAGAAGAAATACTCACAATAGATGATATTCGTTCCCCAGGTAAATATACTAATATTTTCCCCATTGCTTCATGATAATTTTAATAAATTTTATCTTCCTTTTATTGCTAGATTGTATAAACAGCACGTCATCTTAATAATCCTTTTAAAAATTGGGTTCTAAATAGTATATCAATATTCAGAGTCACAACTTTTGCAATGATGTTGATTACCTTCAGGGTCATAGCGTTTGCAATGTTGTTGATTGCCTTCAGTTAAACTCAATAAAATGACTACAATTTTATAACCTGATGCCAATCTTTCCCTACATGGTAATTCTAGCCAGCTCAATGTAATTTTAGTAGATCTTGTGCTAATAGCCTTATGTCAAAATAATTTAAAATTTTAAAAATGATTATTTAAATTTTAAAAAGTTGTAATTGAAGAAATGTTTCATTGTATAATTAAAAGAGAATACTCATATGGTAAGACTTCATTAATTAGGATGACTGGGGAAAAGTCATCTGGGTGTAGTATACATACATTATCATGTATTTTCAAGCAAAATGAGTTGTGTTGATTTCATATACTTAAAAGTGCTACCTAGTAGAAGTTTCAATTTCAAGTTTTGATCAACGTTCTTTGGTATTAACTTCTTAAGGCAGTAGGATAAGGAGATTATATTGCTTAAGGCTCTTTTCATATTTTAATTTAGTTAAAATATTTAAGTGAGTCTTACAGAACATTTGGATACAGTTTACTTTCTTAATCAATAGACATTGGCCTTAATTATGAGGTAGCATGTGTTAATACCCTTATATATTCTTGTTCTCCTTTTTTTTTTTTTTTTTTTTTTTTGAGATGGACTCTTGCTCTCTCTCCCAGGCTGGAGTGCAGTGGCGCTATCTCGGCTCACTGCAAGCTCCACCTCCCGGGTTCATGCCATTCTCCTGCCTCAGCCTCCCAAGTAGCTGGGACTACAGGTGTGTGCCACCATGCCCAGCTAAATTTTTGTATTTTTAGTAGAGACAGGATTTCACCATGTTAGAAAGGTTGGTCTCGATCTCCTGACCTCATGATCTGCCTGCCTCGGCCTCCCAAAGTGCTGGGATTACAGGCGTGAGCCACTGCGCCTGGCTGTTCTCCATTTTTATTATAAAGATAAACCTCAGTTTACCTTCATCCAGAATAAAACAAACTCTGATTTAGTGATTTAGAATTGGTGATGTTTTATTTTGTGTGAATTTTACCTAATAGTCTAGTATTGGAAATATCTAATTTATACCTATGGTAATAGGTTGATTTGCTTAGAGACATTGGTTTTTTTTCATATTTAGAAGTCCTTCATGATGGAAGCAGATAAATTTCATTTTAATTTTTTAAATGGCAAGTGTGTGTTTAGTGTTCTCTAACTATTGGTTATTTTAAGTTAAACTTGAAATGCCATTTTGGGGGAATGGGACCCCCAAATCTGACCATAAACTGGCCCCAAAACTGGCCATAAACAAAATCTCTGCAGCACTGTGACATGTTCTTGATGGCCACAACGCTCACACTGGAAGGTTGTTGGTTTACCGGAATGAGGGCAAGGAACACCTGGCCCACCCAGGGCAGAAAACTGCTTAAAGGCGTTCCTAAGTCATAACCAATAGCATGAGCAATCTATCCCTTAAGGACATGTTCATGCTGCAGATAACTAACTGTAGCCCATCCTTTGTTTCAGCCCATCCCTTTGTTTCCCATAAGGAATACTTTCAGTAAATCTATAATCTATAGAAACAATGCTTATCACTGGCTTGCTGTCAATAAATATGTGGGTAAATCTCTGTTCGGGGCTCTCTCAGTTCTGAAGGCTGTCTACCCCCTGATTTTCCCACTCCACACTCTATATTTCTGTGTGTGTGCCTTTAATTCCTCCAGCGCCACTGGGTTAGGGTCTCCATGACCGAGCTGGTCTCGGCTGGCCATCAATTTATTTTTTTCAAAAAATCAATCTGACATTAATAAGGCAAATCATGGGTCACGTTGAAAAGGCACACCCTTTTCCCCTCTTATTCTTACTTCAATCAGTTATTTATTTTATTTCTATGCTTATTCATTTTGCTAAGATATCAATCTGTTCATTCTTCATTTTGAGAGAATGCCAGGTTGGAAACTTTAAAAATGTATTTTTTTTTTTTTTTTGGTAAAAATTAGAAACAAAAATAGCATACCTGAAAAAGTAAAAATTGAGAAGAAAATGTGGATTAGTAGTTTTTTGGCAATGGTGTAATAGCACATTGATTTCCTGGTAATGAGGTAAGTAAATTTACTTCAACCATCATGACATAACTGTGAAAAGAGTTTGAATGCTGAACATTTCACACAATTCTACAATTGTTGTGTGTTCATTTTAAAAACACATAAATATGTTTCTTCAGGGACTTTAATATGATTTTCAGTGATTTCTCTGTGGGGCTGGATAGACTAATGCTTTTAATATCCATCCCTCTAATGAGAAAGCCTTGAATGTTTAGTAATTGTTTTGGCATACTCTTCAAGGGCTGGTCAGATAAGAGCTAATTCCTAGCACAGGAAGCTTACTGGTGTGGCTACCGTGGAAACAGCCTACCCCACCCACACCACAGAGAACATCAGAATTGGTCTCTGAAGTTCTTACTGGAATTCTCCCATGTCTCCACATTTGAGAAACACAGGCTGTAATTGCATCTAGTTCATCTGAATTTAACTACTCAAATTTTAGAAAGTTACAGTCTGAATCTGATCTTTGTATTTAGGCCCTTCTATAGACTCCTTTCTGATAAAATGAAAATATTTTTGTACTAAGGCTCCAAAAGTAGTACACAGAGATTTAGAATTATGGTTGATGATTTAAAATGGTATTAAAATCAATCTAAGAATTCACACTTTTTGTGTATTTAAAATACCAAGGAATTCTTATCGAGTATATAGTTACATTAATGATTTGTATAGTATCATTTTTTGCCTAATTGATCCAACTTGACTGAAGGGAATTTTTTTCTCTGTATCACAAAACACCCCATAAGTTATTCATAAGAATATATATGCTTTTATTTTATTTTAAATGTTATTTCATTATGTTTTGAGAGAGGGTCTCACTCTGTCTCCCAGGCTGGAATTCAGTGGCTGAATCATAGCTCACTGCAACCTTGAACTCCTGGATTCAAGCAATCCTCCTGCCTTCGCCTCTAGAGCAGTTAAAACTACAGGTTCATGACACCATACCCAGCTAATTTTTTGGACTTTTTGTAGAAATAGGCTCTCACTATGTTACACAGGCTCTTCTCAAACTTCTGGCCTGAGGCGATTCTCCCACCTCAGCCTCTCAAAGTTTAGGGATTACAGAAATGATCTACCAAGTGGACCCTGTTTGATGGGGCAAATGCTTTTATGTAATTTAATTAATTAATTATTTATAAATAAAAAATAAATACTAGAATTAGTATTAGAACAATCTAGTATAAATAAATAAAAAGCAAATGCTTTTATTATATTTATTTATTTATTTATTTATTTATTTATTTATTTATTTATTTTTAAAACGGAGTCTCACTCTGTCATGAGGCTGGAGGGCAGTGGTACTGATCTTGGCTCACTGTGACCTCCGCCTCCCGGGTTCAAGTAATTTTCCTGCCTCAGCCTCGACTAGTAGCTGGGACTACAGGCACGTGCCACCACGCCCAGCTAATTTTTGTATTTTTAGTAGAGACGGGGATTTCATCACGCAGGCCAGGATGGCCTCAATCTCTTGACATTGTGATCCGCTCGCCTCGGCCTCCCAAAGTGCTGGGATTACAGGCATGAGCCACCATGCCTGGCCTGCAAATGCTTTTACAACCAAATAGTAATCTCAGCTACTGAGGAGGCTGAGGCAGGAGAATTTCTTGAACTTGGGAAGTGGAGGTTGTGGTGAGTCAAGATCACACTGTTGCACTCCAGCCTGGGGAAGCAAGAGTGAAACTCGGTCTCAAACAAAAGCAAAAACAAAACGCAAACAGAGTATTTACTTTCTATTTGCTGTTCACTGTCTTTGTAGCTGAACAAGAACAGTTAATTTACTCTGTATACTTTTCCATATAAAAGCTAATTAAGTTACTTTGATCATTTATTAATAGTAAAGCCTTATTAGAAAAAGCATCTGGTGAAGGTGGTCAAACTCTTATGAAGATAGTTTTCAATTTCACAAATATGTAATGGTATATTTACTTAGGAAATCCAAAGTTTTCCACAAAATCATAAATGAAGTCAATGAGTATAAAATTTTCCTTGAAAAATTGATCAGGCTTCTTTAAAAGATCCTTTATTCCCCTCTGGAAACAAGAAGGGTGTGAGCATTTGTTTCCTATAGAGTTTAATTAATAGCCTATTGTAATAACTTCTGCTGAAAGCCATTCGCTCATACTCATCAAATAAGTTTTTTTTTTTCATTTTTATGGCTAGAAGAACATAATTCAATGTTAGACTTTATATATGGGTCATGTGGATTATATTTAGAGTATTATTTTTTTATTACATTTCTATTACATTGCATTTCATCTTGTTTTAGAATATTTAATACCTTCAGCAACATTCCTAATATAGATTTGTGTGATCCTTGATGGTTCACTCAATGACAGTACATGCCCTCAATTTAAAGCCACTTAAAAAAAAAAAAAAAAAAAAAAGATTTGTAATAACTTGCTCCAGTATTACCAGTGCAAAGATTTTTATTGACTCAACCTTTTGGAAATATGCATATGCAAATGTTTATACTTTGTACCTATATGTGTATATGAATTTACATGACATTGCTTTTTCCCTGAGTTTATATCATATTTCAGAAAATGGTGGGGTTGGTGGTATAGCATGTAAAGGATGTTATCAATGATTAAATTCAAATTTACAAGAAAAACAAGATTAATAGCAGTAACTGTAGGTATTGACGATAAAGCTCCCAAGTGAATTAAAAATGATTCTTTAAAGAAGCCACAATGGTTTTTCAGCATCATTTTGCATATTATCCTTTTCAAAGAAAATTAAGATGACTTGTATGGAAACTCTTGAAATTTCTTTTCATTTAATTCTATTAATTTAAATCATTTATTATATCAATTCTAGTATCCAAAGGCACATGAAATAGGAAAAATATTTTGGAAATTTTTCTTTGTGCTGAGTAACGAGTTACATCTGTACAAAGCAGGCATTCCTCTTCTTTTAGATAGTGTGTTTCTACAAGCGGAAAGGGTGCTAGAGATAAAGCAGGGTGTGACTTTGACAAGTGTGTTCCATGAACATTTGAAACTTCGTATATTCCTCAAAGAGAGATAATAGCAAAAAAAGTACACAATGAACTTCCTTTTACAATATATAGTCTTTATTCTCCTTTATCAGAATTCATTTGATTATTTATTAGTTCTTGCATTCAAGAAGTACCTACTCAGTGATGACTATGTCTCAGTGGACACTGAGGATATTATAGTGAACAATACATGTATAGTGCTTCTTCTAGAGCTCACATTCTGGTGATAGTGGCAAGGGAAAAAATAAAACCATATATGGAAATAAGCATAATACTTTCAGATGGTAATAAGTGCTATGAAAAAAATGAAATAAAATAGGGTGATAAAAGGGAATCACGGAGGCAATGACTGTGTGGATCAGGGTAGAATTCCCTGGGAAGGTAGCATTTGAGTTCAAACCTGAATGACAAGAAGGAACCAACAAAAGTGTGGATAGAGGATTCCAGACGAAGTTAAACAGCAATAGAAAGGCAGTAAGGTGAGGAAAAGCTTGACATGCTAAAAGAGATGGAAAACATGAGATCAGACTGGAATGGTTGGCAGAGGCAAGGTCATACACAGGACCCTGTAAGTAGATTGCTTTTCTAAGAGATTTAGTGAGCA
This sequence comes from Rhinopithecus roxellana, assembly GCF_007565055.1. NCBI lineage: Eukaryota > Metazoa > Chordata > Mammalia > Primates > Cercopithecidae > Rhinopithecus > Rhinopithecus roxellana. The sequence continues at coordinate 156,812 of NC_044559.1, read as the reverse complement.
TTAGAGGAGTTTCGGTTGAGATGAGACATAATCTGATTTATGTTTTATGAGTAGAAAAATGGATTCCACTAATAATCTTGGAAGAAAAAATGGATTGTAGAGTGGTGGGAGAAAAAGGAATACTACTTGGGAAGCCATAGCAGTAATCCAAGCAAAATATAATGGTGACTTGGACCAAGATGACAGAGTAGGCGATGAAGGAAGTGTGGTATAATCTGGCAGTTCGTGGATTAGATGTGGGTGTGAGAGAAAGGGAAATTAGGAATGACCTGTATGTTGTTTATGTAAATAATTAAGTAAATGGTGGTACCATTTTTCTCAGATGAGAAAAAGTGAGCTATTTCATCTTTAAGAGTGCAAGTCAAGATTTCTGTCCTAACAGTAGATATACATTCAGATATGCATTCCTGAAAGCTCAATTGAGAGGTGAGAGTGAGAAGGTAGTGTTCTGCTGACTAAACCAGGCATAGGGGGAAGATTGATGAAAGTTGTTCTCTTCTAATTAAAGTACTTGTTTTACATGCATCAGATTAAATGGTAAATTTGGATATTTAACAGATTTCATGGATATAGATATTCATAACTATTTTTAAATTCTTTACGAGAAATCTTTTTAGTAAACTGAAAATTCCTTCTTATTTTATGCAGACTAATATTCTTAAAGCAGCAGTTCTAAAAGTGTGGTCGGGGACACTTTTAGGGGATCCTTGAAGTCAGAATTATTTTCATAATAACACTAACTTTTCTGTCTTTCTGTCTCATTCTCTCAGGAGTATGCAGTGAAGTTTTTTTAGAGGCCACACGGTGTGTGGTATAGCAGCAGACTGAATGCAGAAACAGAGAATACAGCTGTCCTTCTATTAAGCTAGACATCAGTTAGATTTCCCCAAAGTGTCAAACAATGGCATGCTTTGTATTAACTTTTTTGTTTTAAAAGTGTATTTAATATTTAATTAAAATGTATTATTTAACATGCAATAGATTTATTATTGTTATTTTAAGTGAATTAACTATTTGAAACATTTCTCTGTTTTAATATCAAATAGAGTAAGCATCCATAGAAGTAACACACATAATCAAAAGCTTCTTAAGGTTTTCATTAATATTTAATAGCATAAAGAAGTCTGGAGACTAAGTTTGAGAACCACTGCCTTAAGCCATATGACTCAAGGGCTAATATGACCAGGTGGTTGGTTGTTTCAGAAAGTAAAATGTGATTAGTTTAAGGTTCGACATGTCAGATATTGTTGCTCCTCCTCCACGTCACACATATATAGGACCATGTTACAAAAGAAATGTCTCTTAAATAGTGGTGATAAATTAGAAGCAGAAAAATTTCTGTAAAGGCTGACATTTAAATCTAATGCAAATACAGATCAACAATAGGCAAGTAAATTTCACTGTAGTGCTTATTATTCTGTTAATTACATTCCTTGTCACAGTATGAAAGGTATCCTTGATATATTTTGTGATTTCTGTTTGTACACTTTCTGATGTTCAAGATTTGGGAATTGCATTGGGTTCCCCAATGCTTATTCTGAGTTGGTGTCACAGAACACTGATTTTTTTTTTTTTTTTTTTTTTTGTAGTTAGATTTGTAATTCTAAAGGAATAAAGGAAAACAGATACTACTTAAATCAAACCAGCATTTTGGAGAGAGGAAATGGTTTCATACTGTGCTTATTTCTCACTTAAAATAATCTTAGAAGATACCACATTTTATCTTTTGAAGTCTCAGTACAATAACTTCTCTCATACCACAATGCTTTCAAATTAAAAGGGAATACATTATTGTATACGTGGTCCCACTCTAGTATCCTTAGTGTATTTGTAAACCTAAATTGTGAGCTGCCAATTGGATGTCTCTTTTACCGTTCTTTTGCTAAGTAAATGTTTGAAATGTCTACATATTTTTCTTGTGATGCATTTTGCAAACAGCTTTATCATTTGCTATTACCTTTGCTTGTTTTTGATATTTCACCACCATTAGCATCTTCTTGGGATAAGTTAATTTTTTTAAATGCTGTTTTTACTTCTTTTTCTTGGAAAACACCTTTCTTCTTTCTTCTCTTAAAAAGACAGCTCTTATAGGGTAAGTAACATTGGAAGACAAAAGGCTTACTCCAACACATATGACATTATATTGTTATGAGTAATTAGTTTTAGGGTTTGTTTTTTATGCAAATTATATAGTTCAGTATTTTCTGTAACAGTACCTGCTGTTTCCTGTTCTTACGAAGTATAGACTTTTCCAGACATAACTAGATTCCTGAACTAGCTTTATGCCTCTTGTCTCTCTGTGTTTTACGTTATAAACTTTAGCCATGTAGTCCAATTGTCTTGCAGAGAAATGACCACAAACCTAAACATCGTGAGTCTTGGGAGTTTATTCCAGATCTATGCATTAGGTGGCTCTGTGACCAGATTGAACTGTTTGAGATAATACTCTCTGTATACATTACCTACTTCATTCCCCAACTTTGTGGATGACACCTATTTTTCTCCCTAACATTTTCCTACACTAGAAATCCAGGAGTTATTTCAAAAATCTGTTGCACAAATCCTATTCAGTCTATTAACCTATCAAAATCATGTGTCCCTGTGTGCTACTGCTTTAATTGAGGAATTCATAACTTCTTGCCTGAATTTTCCCAACAATTCTTATAGGTCTTCCTGTCTCTAGGTTTACTTGACTTTCTACATTCTCTACATGACCATGAGCAAGATCTTTTAAAAGGAGAAATGTGTTCATGTCCAACCCCCTACTCAATGTTTTTCAATATCTTCCCATGGTATAACTTCAGATGCCTTAGGATGGAAGACTACAGTGAAATGAAGAGAGCTAGATTTTGGAACTTGGCAGACATGAACTTGAATTCTGATTCTGCCATATAACCAGCTAAGTAATCTTTAGGAAATTCTCTAAACTTTTTAGTCGTTTCTTCCTCATTCGTCACTTAATATATGTCAAGCATTAAGTCCTGTGTCTGGCACGTGGGAGTGGACTGTTACCCATTGATCTGCTCTCCTTCCCTACTAGATTCTGCACTCACCACTTCATAGCTCTCGTTCAACCTCCTCAAATGCTCTCTTGTCCGTTTGACTTGTACATTTTCCTCTGCCTGGCATATATGTACTGAAGCACTACTGCTCTTCAGAGTTGATGTAGAAGTTGGATCTTCTAAGAAGCCTGCTCTGACACCGTCTCACTGGGCTGGACTCTTGTCTGTGAAATTCCTAACATCCTCTGTGTTCCTCTCTATAAGCACATTGGTCAGATTGGGTTTTGTTCATTTCATTTCTCTAATTTAATCATTCATGAAATGCTTATTTTGCATAAAAATCATTCCAGACAGAATACGAAGTTTTATTAACATGGTGCTTATATCCTAATGGGGAAAATACAAAATTTAAAAAATAAACAAATATTTATAGTGTGTTTATATAAGGAATAAACTCCCAGGATTTATGGCTTTTAGGCTTGTGGTCATTTCTCTGCAAGACAATTGAGACCAAATAGCTAAAGTTTATAACATTCAATTGATAGCTCACAATTTATTTTTAAAAATTTGTGGGTATACATGCACACACACATGCACACACACACACACACAAAACCTGGAGATAATAATGGATATGAAAACCAAAGCATGGCAAGGGGATAGAGTGACATGTGAGATGGGGAAGAGATTGCTGTGTTATGTAAGGTGCTCAGGGAAGGCCTCTGTAAGTTGAACTTTGAGCAGAGATATCAATGAGATGGCAATAGGCAGCACTAATATCTGGGGAAAAGAGCATTTTATGCAGAGGGAATAAATATGCAAAGCTCTGAGTCAGGATTATGGTTGGCATGTTCAATAAGCAGTATGGAAGCCAGTGTGGCATAGGTGGGGTGAGTCATTGCAGGGGTCGGGGTAGGAGAGTTAAGTAACAAAACCAATTATATAACTGAGCTCTGATGGTATGGTAGCCCATTCTAAGAACTTTCATTATTATTTTTTTAAATCAAGATGGGAATCCACAGGAAGATTTGAGCAGAAGAGCAGCATACTCTAAGTTGCGGCAAATAAAGGACTCTCTTCCAGCTATGGAGAATAAACTCTCTGGTAACAAGCACACATGTTAGCTAGAAAGCTATTAAATAGTCAAAGAGGCAGATAATGACTTGGACTAAGGTAATTGTCCAAAAAATTGGAGGTGGTAAGAAATGGTCAAATTTAGGAACTATTTTGAAAGCTCAGCCAATAGTATTTGCTAATGGATTGAACTGGAAATGGTATGTGAGACACAGTGAGGAGTGAAAGATGACTCTAAGTTTTTGGCCTAAAGAATTTGAATAATGGAGTTGCCTTTTACAGAAATTGAGGACTAATTGACAAGCAAAACTGTCAGGGAATATCTAGGGTACAATAATAACTGTGTGCTTATTTATTGTATCAGGGATTGGCTAAATTGTGATAACAAAGAGCTCTTAAAATGTGATGACTCAAATAAGATTTAGGTTTCTTTATTGTGCAATATCCTAGAAGTGAATGGAGGAGGCTGGTGGAGCAGCTCTACCCCTTGTAGTCATTCAGGTTTATTTCATCTTGTTTGCTCCGGCGTCACCCAACTGTTGTCCTTTTATACATGGTTGAAGCTGGGTCATTACCTTGTTGACATTCTATCCTATGGGAGGAGAAGGAAGAGAAATGACAGGGCAGGTAGCTCCGTGCTTTAAGTTACACACTTCACCTGCCTTCATACTCCTGTCTAGTATTTAGTTACAGAAAGGCAAGAAAAAGTAATCTCGACAAAGGAAGCCATCTGTCCAGTTAAAAATTTGTGGGCATTTCTTTTTTTTTTTTTTTTTTTTTTGAGACGGAGTCTTGCTTTGTGGCCCAGACTGGAGTGCGGTGGCCAAATCTCAGCTCACTGCAAGCTCCGCCTCCCGGGTTTACGCCATTCTCCTGCCTCAGCCTCCCGAGTAGCTGGGACTACAGGCGCCCACCACCTCGCCAAGCTAGTTTTTTTTTTTTTTTTTTTTTTTTTTTTTTTTTTTTTTGTATTTTTAGTAGAGACGGGGTTTCACTGTGTTAGCCAGGATGGTCTGGATCTCCTGACCTCGTGATCCGTCCGTCTCGGCCTCCCAAAGTGCTGGGATTACAGGCTTGAGCCACCGTGCCCGGCCGGGCATTTCTTTATTGAAATGAAGGAGAGAATGGATTCTAGGGGACATTTTTGCTGTATTTGTTTCACTTTCATAAGCAACTTAAGGTCAGGAGCTACTATGTTCTCTCTAAGCCCACTGTTCCAGCACATAGCACATGTTCACTAGATGTTGGTTTCCTTAATACTAAATTAATTTTATGGACAGGAATTGGTTTATGCTTGATAGTGTGTTTCCTCCTGGGTACTTCTTAATTAATTGTATAACTCATTTTTTATATTTTAGACTATATTTTAATGTATCTTCATTACTAATGAAGAAAAAGTGTACTATTTCAATTACCTTTAAATCAGTCTTACATTTATTTATTATTCAGGATGATCAAGCTACGGTGAGCAATGATTTATGTTTTCCAAAGAGTATTTACCTCACACATTTACTTCCAAATAACAATTCCAGAAATCATACTCAGTGATGAAATAATGAGTCACTTTCATATAATAAAATTGCATCATGTATTCCAAATTGCCTAACTCTCCAAATCTCACCTAACACTCTAAGCTGAATGCTGCTGCTGTCTTCTTAGTACTATTTAGCTTAAAGTTAGAGAAAATGTATTTAGGCTTAAAATTTTTAAACAAAAGGGGCATAAACTATATAACATTTAATAATTGTGTCTTAGAATAAAGACTATTCTGAAGATAAAATTTAATAAACCAAATTGTTAAGACAATAAAGTATTTTATAATAAGACAACTGAGTGTTGACACACAGAACATACTGTGATTCCTTTGGAAAGCTTGGGTTTGGGCTCTTAATATAAAAGAAAAATATCTACTTTTTAATAATATTCCATTTTGAAAATTGGCCCTGTCCTTTTTCCAAGATCAATTGATCTATCTATTATCTATCTATCTATCTATCTATCTATCTATCTATCTATCTACATGTGTATATTTTGCTAGGTAATCATCTGTGTGGAAAACTGCACATTATTTTCCAAACACCTTCAATGGGAATGCTTGAATTTATTTGCACATCTTCAAGCCTAGGTCTATGAATCAAATATATATTCTTAATTTACTAGTAAATTTTTGTTCAAAAATAAATGAAGACATGGACATTAAAGAACATTTTTAGTCTAATGTACTCTAAGTTCCATACGGGTAGAAACATTGGAGTTCCCCAATGCCTAGCCATGAACTGGCATATGGAAGATGTTTTATTCACTTAACAAATAATTAGTATTTGAATCTTGCTTGAAGGCCAATACTTCTTGGTACTAAAGCTTCACAGTTCATTTGCAGTTTATTTTAGGGAATACACCTGCATGTGTGCAAAAACATATCACATGCACAAAATTTTATTCAATTCTTTTCACATCTAGAATTATAGATAATTATAATAAGCAATACAGTTTTGAAAACATTTAAGCAGGATGTTATTTTGCATCTGGCTTATTTTGAATATTATCTACCTGTTTTCCTTCTATATGAAATTTTTATTCATTTAATTTTTAAAACGCTCACATTTAGTCTCTTAAGGTTTCTGAAACTTCATTTAAAGTTTAATAAGCCACAGCTTTAAAAAATTATTTGGTTGACCTAATATATCACTTGGACTGTGCAAACCTTCAAATAAGAAAGTTTGTTAGAGTTGGCCGGGTGCGATGGCTCACTCCTGTAACCCCAGCACTTTGCGAGGCAGAGGCGGGTGGAACACGAGGTAAGGAGATCGAGACTATCCTGGCTAACACGGTGAAACCCCATCTCTACTAAAACTACAAAAGCAAAATTAGCCGGGCATGGTGGTGGACACCTGTAGTCCCAGCTGCAGGGGAGGCTGAGGCAGGAGAATGGCGTGAACCTGGGAGGCAGAGCTTGCAGTGAGGCGAGATCGCGCCACTGCACTCCAACCTGGGTGAGAGTCAGACTCCGTCTCAAAAAAAAAAAAAAAAAAAAAAAAGCGGATTGTCAGAGTTGTGTATTGTGTGTGTGTGTGGTGTGTGTAAATTGTCAACTTCTTGAAGATAGCGAGAAGGAGATTCACAAAACTATATGTAAAACTGTCAGCAATGTGGAAGCGTATGCCATTATGCTCAAGAGATAATTTATTGAGCTAAACTTCACCCTAAGGAAATAAAAGTAAATTAGAAAAAAAAAATTGAGTAGAAATGTTTAGTTTTCCATATCTTATTTTTAATGGCTTGCCTGTAACTAAAATGAAACTTAATAAAATTTTATCATGCATGACAAGTGTATTCCTTCAATTCCTCATATCAAATGTGTTTCTTTCTAAAAATACCCAGCCATATCACAAAATTACTAGATTTAAAAGGAGATTAAAAAAATCAAATTTTTCTTGAGGTTTATATGTAAAGTCAGGCCTTATGTGCTAAAAAAACTGAGTGAACTGGATTTCGCAAACCCTTTTACTATTGAGAGTATTTTTCCTTATGCTTAATCTAATACAACCCAAAACTCTATTTTTAAATTGAATTACTTTTATTGTTAAAATATAGAGAACTGGTTATCAACTTCTGTTCAATTATCCTTTTTCCCAAGAATGAGGTAGGAAAAAGTATCCCTCAAGTATATTTTTGACATAGGGAGGCAATTAATCTTAGTAGTCAAAAATAGATTTTAAATGTTTTCACCACAAAAATGTAGGCATATGAGGTAATGGATATGTTAATTAAGTTGATTTAGTCATTTCAAAATGTACACATATATTAAAAAATTATATCGGGCACTATAAGAATATATATTTTTTCAATGAAGAAAAGAATAATCCTTGGTTATTTAACCTTTATGAACTTGTGTTTGATTCCCTGTAAAATAATTAATTAATAATGCCTTCCTCCAAGGGTGCTTGTGATCATGAATGTGAAATATTTAGAACTCATTTGTAACATTGTAACCGTTTTCAAAATATATACTAAATTCCTTTTAGCACAGTAAATTCAAATATTTAACTTTCTTCTCATCTCCGTACAATGTGCATGTAATCAAAATTTTCATTCTATCAGTCTCAAGGAGTGAGAACTTAAAATTGAAAATGGTGAATGTTTGACAATCTGTTTTGCAGAAAAAGAAAGAAAAGAAAAGAAAGAAAGAAAAAAGAAAAAAAGTTTCGATTTTTAGTCGTCGAAAGTTTTAACCAGGGCGAATATTTCCATCATGGTCAATTTCAAACTACCAACATGATGCCTGAAAATGTAGAGTTGCTAATGTGTTTGAGTGAGTTGTGGTGCACCCCTGGGTATGGTCATAAAGAACTGCTTAATCATATTGATATTGATAATGGCATAATTGGTATGTGAATTTGCAGATTACACTTTATTTGTGACCCATTAGCTGTATTTTCCATCAAACAGTATATTGATTATACATATATATACACACACATGTGTATATATGCGTGTGTGTATATATATATATATATATATATATATATTTGTGACAGAATCTCAGTCTGTCACCCAGGCTGGAGTACAGTGGCACCATCTTGGCTCACTGCAAGCCGGCTCACCTCCTGGGTTCATGCTGTTCTCCTGCCTCAGCCTCCCCAGTAGCTGAGAATACAGGTGCCCACCACCACGCCCGGCTAATTTTTTGTATTTTCTAGTATAAACAGTGTTTCACCGTGTCACCTAGGATGATCTTGATCTCCTGACCTCGTGATCCGCACACCTTGGCTTCCCAAAGTGCTGGGATTACAGTTGTGAGCCACTGTGCCTGGCCAGATTATATATATTTTTTCTTTTTTTTTTTTTATTATACTTTAAGTTCTAGGGTACATGTGCACAATGTGCAGGTTTGTTACATATGTATACATGTGCCATGTTGGTGTGCTGCACCCATTAACTCGTCATTTACATTAGGTATATCTGGTAATGCTATCCCTCCCCCCTCCCCCCTCCACACAATAGGACTCTATTGTGTGATGTTCCCCTTCTGGTGTTCAAGTGATCTCATTGTTCAATTCTCACCTATGAGTGAGAACATGCGGTATTTGGTTTTCTGTTCTCGTGATAGTTTGCTGAGAATGATGGTTTCCAGCTGCATCCATGTCCCTACAAAGGACATGAACTCATCCTTTTTTATGGCTGCATAGTAGTCCATGGTGTATATGTGCCACATTTTCTTAATCCGGTCTGTCACTGATGGACATTTGGGTTGGTTCCAAATCTTTGCTATTGTGAATAGTGCTGCAATAAACATATGTGTGCATGTGTCTTTATAGCAGCATGACTTATAACCCTTTGGGCATATCGCCAGTAATGGGATGGCTGGGTCAAATGGTATTTCTAGTTCTAGATCCTTGAGGAATCGCCACACTGTTTTCCACAATGGTTGAACTAGTTTACAGTCCCACCAACAGTGTAAAACTGTTCCTATTTCTCCACATCTTCTCCAGCATCTGTTTCCTGATTTTTTAATGATTGCCATTCTAACTGGTGTCAGATGGTATCTCCTTGTGGTTTTGATTTGCATTTCTCTGATGGCGAACAATGATGAGCATTTCTTCATGTGTCTGCTGGCTGTATGAATGTCTTCTTTTGAGAAGTGTCTGCTCATAGCCTTTGTCCATTTTTGATGGGGTTGTTTTTTTCTTGTAAATTTGATAGGTTCTGGATATTAGCCCTTTGTCAGATGAGTAGATTGCAAAACTTTTCTCCCATTCTGTAGGTTGCCTGTTCACTCTGATGGTAGTTTCTTTTGCTATGCAGAAGCTCTTTAGTTTGATTAGATCCCATTTGTCAATTTTGGCTTTTGTTGCCATTGCTTTTGGTGTTTTAGACATGAAGTCCTTGCCCATGCCTATGTCCTGAATGGTATTACCTAGGTTTTCTTCTAGGGTTTTTATGGTTTTAGGTCTAACATTTAAGTCTCTAATCCATCTTGAATTAATTTTCGTATAAGGAGTAAGGAAAGGATCCAGTTTCAGCTTTCTACTTATGGCTATCCAATTTTCCCAGCACCATTTATTAAATAGGGAATCCTTTCCCCATTTCTTGTTTTTCTCAGGTTTGTCAAAGATCAGATAGCTGTAGATTCGTGGTATGATTTCTGAGGAGTCTGTTCTGTTCCATTGGTCTATATCTCTGTTTTGGTCCCAGTACCATGCTGTTTTGGTTACTGTAGCCTTGTAGTATAGTTTGAAGTCATGTAGCATGATGCCTCCAGCTTTGTTGTTTTGTCTTAGGATTGTCTTAGCAATGTGGGCTCTTTTTTGGTTCCATATGAACTTTAAAGCAGTTTTTCCCAATTCTGTGAAGAAAGTCATTGGTAGCTTAATGGGGATGGACATTGAATCTATAAATTACCTTGGGCAGTATGGCCATTTTCACAATATTGATTCTTCCTATCCATGAGCATGGAATGTTCTTCCATTTGTTTGTGTCCTCTTTTATTTCACTGAGCAGTGGATTGTAGTTCTCCTTGAAGAGGTCCTTTTCATCCCTTGTAAGTTGGATTCCTAGGTATTTTATTCTCTTTGAAGCTGTTGTGAATGGGAGTTCATTCATGATTTGGCTCTCTGTTTGTCTGTTATTGGTGTATAAGAATGCTTGTGATTTTTCCACATTGATTTTGTATACTGAGACTTTGCTGAAGTTGCTTATCAGCTTAAGGAAATTTTGGGCTGAGATGATGGCGTTTCCTAAATATACAATCATATCATCTGCAAACAGGGACAATTTGACTTCTTTTCGTAAGTGAATACTCTTGATTTCTTTCTCTTGCCTGATTGCCCTAGCCAGAACTTCCAACACTATGTTGAATAGGAGTGGTGAGAGAGGGCATCCCTGTCTTGTGCCAGTTTTCAAGGGGAAATGCTTCCAGTTTTTGCCCATTCATTATGATATTGGCTATGGGTTTGTCATAAATAGGTCTTATTATTTTGAAATACGTTCCATCAATACCGAATTTATTGAGAGTTTTTAGCATGAAGGGCTGCTGAATTTTGTCAAAGGCCTTTTCTGCATCTATGGAGATAATCATGTGGCTTTTGTTTTTGATTCTGTTTATATGCTGGATTACATTTATTGATTTGCATATGTTGAACCAGCCTTGCATCCCAGGGATGAAGCCCACTTGATCATAGTGGATAAGCTTTTTGATGTGCTGCTGGATTCGGTTTGCCAGTATTTTATTGAGGATTTTTGCATCGATGTTCATCAGGGATATTAGTCTAAAATTCTCTTTTTTTGTTGTATCTCTGTCAGGCTTTGGTATCAGGATGATGTTGGCCTCATAAAATGAGTTAGGGAGGATTCCCCCTTTTTCTATTCATTGAAATAGTTTCAGAAGGAATGGTACCAACTCCTCCTTGTAACTCTGGTAGAATTTGGCTGTGAATACATCTGGTCCTGGACTTTTTTTGGTTTGTAGGCTATTGATTATTGCCACAATTTCAGAGCCTGCTATTGGTCTATTCAGGGATTCAACTTCTTCCTGGTTTAGTCTTGGGAGAGTGTAAGTGTCCAGGAAATTATCCATTTCCTCTAGGTTTTCTAGTTTATTTGCATAGAGGTGTTTATAGTATTATCTGATAGTAGTTTGGATTTCTGTGGGGTCGGAGGTGATATCCCCTTTATCATTTTTTATTTCAGTCTATTTGACTCTTCTCTCGTTTCTTTGTTGGTCTTGCTAGCAGGTCTATCAATTTTGTTGATCTTTTCAAAAAACCAGCTCCTAGATTCATTGATTTGTTGGAGGGTTTTTTGTGTTTCTATCTCCTTCAGTTCTGCTCTGACCTTAGTTATTTGCCTTCTACTAGCTTTTGAATGAGTTTGCTCTTGCTTCTCTAGTTCTTTTAATTGTGATGTTAGGGAGTCAACTTTAGATCTTTCCTGTTTTCTCTTGTGGGCATTTAGTGGTATAAATTTCCCTCTACATACTGCTTTAAATGTGTCGCAGAGATTCTGGTATGCTGTATCTTTGTTCTCATTGGTTTCAAAGAACATCTTTACTTCTGCCTTCATTTCATTATGTACCCAGTAGTCATTCAGGAGCAGATTGTTCAGTTTCCATGTAGGTGAGTGGTTTTCAGTGTGTTTCTTAGTCGTGAGTTCTAGTTTGATTGCACTGTGGTCTGAGAGACAGTTTGTTATAATTTCTGTTCTTGTACATTTGCTGAGGAGTGCTTTACTTCCAACTATGTGGCCAATTTTGGAATAAGTGTGATGTGGTGCTGAGAAAAATGTATATTCTGTTGATTTGGGGTGGAGAGTTCTGTAGATGTCTATTAGGTCCGCTTGGTGCAGAGTTGAGTTGAGTTCAATTCCTGGATATCCTAAACTTTCTGTTTTGTTGATCTGTCTAATGTTGACAGTGGGGTGTTAAAGTCTCCCATTATTATTGTATGGGAGTCTAAGTCTCTTTGTAAGTCTCTAAGGACTTGTTTTATGAATCTGGGTGCTCCTGTATTGGGTGCATATATATTTAGGATAGTTAGCTCTTCCTGATGAATTGATCCCTTTACCATTATGTAATGGTCTTCTTTGTCTCTTTTGATCTTTGATGGTTTAAAGTCTGTTTTACCAGAGACTAGGATTGCAACCCCTGCTTTTTTTTGTTTTCCATTTGCTTGGTAGATCTTTCTCCATCCCTTTATTTTGAGCCTATGTGTGTCTCTGCATGTGAGATGGGTCTCCTGAATACAGCAAACTGATGGGTCTTGATTCTTTATCCAATTTGCCAGTCTGTGTCTTTTAATTGGACCATTTAGTCCATTTACATTTAAGGATAGTATTGTTATGTGTGGATTGATCCTGTCATTATATTAGCTGGTTATTTTGCTCACTAGTTGATGCAGTTTCTTCCTAGCATTGATGGACTTTACATTTTGACATGTTTTTGCAATGGCTGGTACCTGTTGTTCGTTTCCATGTTTAGTGTTTCCCTAAGGATCTCTTGTAGCACAGGCCTGGTGGGGACAAAATCTCTAAGCATTTTCTTGTCTGTAAGGGATTTTATTTCTCCTTCACTTATGAAACTTAGTTTGGCTGGATATGAAATTCTGAGTTGAAAATTCTTTTCTTTAAGAATGTTGAGTATTGGCCCCCACTCTCTTCTGGCTTGGAGAGTTTCTGCCAGGAGATCTGCTGTTAGTCTGATGGGCTTCCATTTGTGGGTAACGTGACTTTTGTCTCTGGCTGCCCTTAACATGTTTCCTTCATTTCAACTTTGGTGAATCTGACAATTATGTGTCTTGGAGTTGCTCTTCTGGAGGAGTATCTTTGTGGTGTTCTCTGTATTTCCTGAATTTGAATGTTGGCCTGCCTTACTAGGTTGGGGAAGTTCTCCTGGATGATATCCTGCAGAGTGTTTTCCAACTTGGTTCCATTTTCTCTGTCACTTTCAGGCACACCAATGAGACGTAGATTTGGTCTTTTCACATAATCCCATATTTCTTAGAGGCTTTGTTCATTTCTTTTTACCTCTTTTTTCTCGACACTTCTCTTCTCACTTCATTTCATTCATTTGATCTTCAATCATTGATACTCTTTCTTCCAGTTGATTGAGTCGGTTACTGAAGCTTGTGCATTTGTCACGTAGTTCTCGTGTTATGGTTTTCATCTCTATCAGTTCTTTTAAGGACTTCTCTACATTGGTTATTCTAGTTAGTCATTCATCAAATCTTTTTTCAAGGTTTTTAGTTTCTTTTCTCTGGTTATGTAGTTCCTCCTTTAGCTCTGAGAAGTCTGATCAACTGAAGCCTTCTTCTCTCATCAAAGTCATTCTCCATCCTGTTTTGTTCCATTGCTGGTGATGAGCTGCGTTCCTTTGGAGGGAGAGATGCGCTCTGATTTTTCGAATTTGCAACTTTTCTGTACTGCTTTTTTCCCCATCTTTGTGGTTTTATCTGTCTTTGGCCTTTGATGATGGTGACATACTGACGGGGTTTTGGTGTGGGTGTCCTTTCTGTTAGTTTTCCTTCTAACAGTCAGGACTCTCAGCTGTAGGTCTGTTGGAGATTGCTTGACATCCAGTCCAGACCCTGCTTGCCTGGGTATCAGCACCAGAGGCTGCAGAATATAGAATATTGCTGAACAGTGAGTGTTGCTGTCTATTCTTGCTCTGGAAGCTTTGTCTCAGGGGTGTATCCCTGCCATGTGAGGTGTGAGATGTCAGTCTGCACCTAGTGGGGAATGACTCCCAGTTAGGCTACTCCTGGGGTCAGGAACACACTTGAGCAGGCAGTCTGTCCATTCTCAGATCTCAGCCTCCGTGCTGGGAGAGCCACTGCTCTCTTCAAAGCTTTCAGACAGGTTTCTGCAGAGGTTTCTGCTGATTTTTGTTTAGCTATGCCCTGTCCCCAGAGGTGGAGTCTACAGAGGCAGGTAGGCCTCCTTGAGCTGCAGTGGGCTTCACACAGTTCGAGCTTCCCAGCGGCTTTGTTTACCTACTTAAGCCTCAGCAATGGAAGGTACCCCTCCCCGAGCCTCACTGCTGCCTTGCAGTTAGATCTGAGACTGCTGTGCTAGCAATGAGGGAGACTCCGTGGGCGTGGGACCCTCCAGGTCAGGTGTGGGATATCATCTCCTGGTGTGCCGTTTGCTAAGGCCCTTGGTAAAGCGCAGTAGTTAGGGAGTTACCCGATTTTCCAGGTGTTGTGTTTCTCAGTTTCCCTTGGCTAGGAAAAGGGATTCCCTTCCCCCTTGCGCTTCCCAGGTGAGGTGATGCCTTGCCCTGCTTCAGCTCTCGCTGGTTGGGCTGCACCCACTGACCAGCAGTGACTGTCCAACATGCCCCAGTAAGATGAACCCAGTACCTCAGTTGAAAATGCAGAAATCACCCATCTTCTGTGTCAGCTCATGCTGAGAGCTGGAGGCTGGAGCTGTTCCTATTCAGCCATCTTGGGTGTGCCCCCACCATTGCAATTTATTAATTATATCTCACGTTTCAAAATCATTCCCTTAGAAATACACCAAAATTATTTAAAATCTAAATGTTTCACAAAATATTCCAACACAAAGTATTGAATAATTGACCAAGTAATAAGACTAATAATGAATGAGTAAATTACAAAAATTTTATCCCTAGCTAGTAGTGATTTCTAAAGGGTCAATTTCAGTAAAAATTGTAAGTTCAAAAAAATAGTATCTTTAAAAATACAACTGAAGACATAAAACTTGAAACTTCTAAGTTAAAAAAATTGTCAACACAACTTTTTTCAGACCAGAATATAAAACAGTTTTTTTGATCTTTATTCTCTCACAATCATGGAGAATCAAACCAAAAATAAATATAGAAATTATTCAAGAATGTCAAATCTGCTTGAAATTATTTTTATAAGGTAGATATAAACAAATATAATCTTTTTTTTTTTTTTTGTAAAGGGGGTTACACAGGTTTCCTTTAGACTATAAATAACAAGAAAGCAGGAATCATTTTCTACATATGTTCCAAATAATAAGTGCTATTAAATGCTCAATCAATATTTCTTCAATAAAAAGCCAGCACTAGCATCAAGTGTTAGAAATAAAAGCATTAAAATTATTTCAATGAATCATCTTGAAATAAAATTTAAAGAACTATCTTTTTTGGCTGTGCATAGTGGTTCACGGCTGTAATACCAGCACTTTGGCAGGCTGAGGCAGGCAGATCACCTGAGGTCAGGAGTTTGAGACCAGCCTGGCCAACATGGTGAAACCCTGTCTCTATTAAAATGCTAAAATTAGCTGGGCATGTGGCACACACCTGTAATCCCAGCTACTTGGGAGGCTGAGGCAGGAGAATAGCTTGAAACTGGGAGGTGGAGGTTATAGATGAGCTGAGATCTCACCACTACACTCCAGCCTGGGAAACACAGCAAGACTCCATCTCAAAAAAATAAATAAATAAATAAATAAAATAAACGTCTTTTTTGTTGTGGTGATTCTTCATCAGGTAATGCATGATGAGGCATAAATGAGCAACACAAAACATTCCAGACTGGAAAATTCAATTAAGGGAAACATTGTTTCTTAGTTCAGCTAAAGACGGGGTCCTTATCACATGATCATGAAACATTAGGTTCATAGACACTTTGGGGGGTTAGAAAAATGGAATTTATTAAGCAAAAAGGATAAAGGGGAACCAGGACCCCTCAGCAGTGCAAGAGTCCTGCTAGCATAGGCATCCCACTTCAGAGATTGAATTCCAGGTTCCACTCAGGAAGGGAAGGGGCCAGGCACCCCCCACCGCAAAATTCCAAGTCTCCACCCTAGTGCACACTCCTCCCAGTGCGCAGGCTGGTGGGAGGTTCTCTGATGACCCCTTTTTACTCAGCTCCTTCTAAGGAAGTACATCTAACTACCGTTAGAATAAGGATACTGTTTCCTGCTATCAGGGGCAGTTTGGGGAAAACAGCACTCAGAGTCCCCTCAGAGGCCTATCTAAGGGTCCCTGGCAGAAACGGCCAATGTCCGAGGCTCCAACTACATGACCATTCAAAGTTTGATGGCTGAAGGTGAGAAGAGACACAGCAGGTTATTAGAAAACATGTGTCAAAATGAAACAAGAGGAGGGGTAAGGACAGCTCAAAAGTCCCAAGGCCTTTTACCAGTTTGCACAGGGAGAGGGAAGTCAAAAGCCCAACTGGTAAAACAACAACAACAACAACAACAACAACAAGAACTTTTTGCCAGCGTATTGGCCTTCTGGGTTCCCTTCCCCTGAGCCCAATGCTAAGCCAACCAGTTTCAGGTTTGGGAAATTAATTTTTTCCAGTTTGGAGAATGCATCTGAGGAAAGTGTCCCACAGTATGGAGACACAATTACCTATCTGTGAAGAGAGGACAGAGGAGGAGAAAGAAAAAGATGTTTTTTTCAAAGGAGTCCCAGGGTTTCAGGATGCATTTGAAAGGGGCACAGACTGAAGACGAATGGCTACCCATTTAGAAAGAGGGGAGCAGGCATGCCTGGTTCCCTTCTCTTCCTAGCAGATACACCCAGAGTATGTGAGGGAGAGAAGGAGGAGTGTCCTCTTTCCTTCTTCTGTCCTTGCATCCCTGAGTCCTGGCAACCTTGGCAGGTGCCGCCCATTGGTGCCAAAGCAGCTTGCACCCATGAAGCAGGGAGGACCTAGAGAATAAGAATTATCCACTCTCACCCATGTCTCTATCCCACCTACTTTCAGTAGTTCCCTAGACCACATTTATGCCATGGATACTACTCACCCATAAAAAGGAACATAAAAATGGCATTCATAGCAACGTAGATGAAACTAAAGATCATAATTCTAAGTGAATTAACTGAAGAACAGAAAATCAAACATCATATGTTCTCACTGATAAGTGGGAGGTAAGCTATGAGGATGCAAAGGCATAAGAATGATACAATGGACTTTGGGGACTTGGGGGAAAGGGTAGGAAATGGGTGAAAGATAAAATACAACACATTGGTCAGCGTACAGTGCTCAGATGATGGGTACACCAAAATCTCAGAAATCACTACTAAAGAACTTATCCATGTAACCAAACACCACCTGTTCCCCAAAAACAAAAATAAAAATAAAAAGACAAATATTAAAAATAAACAAAAATAAAAAGACAAAACATTTAAAAGTCTAGGATAGGAAAAACAAGAGGTCTTATGAATCTATAAGACATACTTCTGTCAGCATGCCTAATAGGTTTACATATTTATGTGCTGTGTACACAATGTTTCTCTACTATAAATACAGAGCTATAATTCATTGTCCTAAAGAAAAATAAAAGTGCATAAATCAACCATTTTATCAATAAAAAAGACTAGTCATATGTTTTTTCAAGTTCATGTGACTTAAGTAAAATTTTTTATAAATAAACTGACTTTCAAATTATTGGCAAAATAATATTAGAAATGTTGTGAGAATTATTAGCATTTTTGTTTGCATTTGTTTATTGAGTGATTTCATGATTATTCCTGCAGAATACTGGAAGATTTGCCATAAGGGTTATAAAACCACAAAACACAGCCCAAGACAGAATGATCTTTGCTTGTGCAATTTTTGATAAATAGGACACGAAATATCTTAGTTTAATGAAAACAGCTAACTTCTGAGTTATTGGTAAAAATACCCTTATATTTAACCTTAAGAGTCTCAATTAACATCTGAAATTCACAGCTATAAAAATGATTAATAGGGAATTCACTTTAAATAATGACTATCAAAGTTTTCATACATAATCTAGGTAAAGGCAGGGCACGGTGGCTAACATCTGTAATCCCAGCACTATGGGAGGCTGAGGCAGGCATATCACCAGAGGTCAGGAGTTCGAGACCAGCCTGGCCAACATGGTGAAACCCCGTCTCTACTAAAAATACCGAAATTAGCTGGGCATGGTGGTGGGCACCTGTAATGCCAGCTACTCAGGAGGCTGGAGCAGGAGAATCGCTTGAACTGGGGAGGCAGAGGTTGCAGTGAGCCAGGACCACACCAGTGCACTCTGGCCTGGTCATGAAGAGTGAAACCATCTCAAGAAAAACAAACAGGCCAGGCGCGGTGGCTCAAGCCTGTAATCCCAGCACTTTGGGAGGCCGAGACGGGCGGATCACGAGGTCAGGAGATCGAGACCATCCTGGCTAACACGGTGAAACCCCGTCTCTACTAAAAATACAAAAATCTAGCCGGGCGAGGTGGCGGGCGCCTGTAGTCCCAGCTACTCCGGAGGCTGAGGCAGGAGAATGGCGTAAACCCGGGAGGCGGAGCTTGCAGTGAGCTGAGATCCGGCCACTGCACTCCAGCCTGGGCGACAGAGCAAGACTCCGTCTCAAAACAAACAAACAAACAAACAAACAAACAAACAAACAAAACAACAACAACAACAAAAACCACTAGGTAAAACATTAAATAAATTAATATGGTAAATGTAATGGAATAAATGCTTGTAAAGAGACTTGCCATATGGTTGAGGATCTAAGGTTATCAACGGATATTAAGTAGCTGGATAATTTCCAACTTAAAAATACAGGAAAACATTTTTTAAATGTTCTTATTAAAAGGTAAATATCTTTGTTTAATTCAAAGCTTCCTTAAAAGTTATGTATAAAACAAGGTAAAAGAAACCAGGAAATAAGAGACGTAAGAAAGTTAAAGATATAAAGTGGTATTTTTGATAAAGACAGTGAAAAGGAAAGCAATTTTACATAAGAAGGTATTTTGTGTGGTAAATTTTTTGCCCTAAAATGACTAGGTTGTTCAAGAAATAGAAATATTTAAGCAAAACAGAAAGTTTAAGCATGTTGTGCATCATCTACGTAGGTTGTAGAAAAGTTATTTAATAGAAACTTTGTGTTTTTTGAAGAAAATGAGGTTGTATACCTTAGTTGGGTATGATTAAGAAGAATATTATAATAGTCTCTCTAGAAGTGGGTCTTTGATATTAACAAAATTACATGAATACAAAAAAATTGGTTAAAACAAGATTTTATTTGAACTATTTATTTATTTATTTTTGAGACAGAATCTCACTCTGTCACCCTGGAGTGCAATGGCGCCATCTTGGCTCACTGCAACCTTTGCCTCCTGGGTTCCAGCGATTCCACCTATACTTCTGAGCCACTGTCCATAAATCATGGGCTTCCATAACCCCCTTGCTCAAGTTTAATAATTCAATACAACTACTCCCAGAACTTAGCAGAGAAACTTTTACCTATATTTACCAGGTTATTATATAGGATACAACTCAGGAAAACCAAATGGAAAAAAAAAAATGTATAGGACAAATAAGGCAGGGAAAAAATTGGGCAGGTAGTAAATCTTGATAAACAGCCATGATTAAGAATCCTCCATCCTTTGTGTTTTGTAGAAGCAGCTTACTGCAAATAAATACCCTTTTCATTATGACTCAGATGATGCTTCCTCTTTTAGATATCACGAATTCAGACTCTTTAAATTCTCATTTTTCCCTCATAAACAAATAATTTTGTCTTCGGTGTTCAGAACAAAATACTTGTTAAACAAATTTTGCTTAAGTTTCTCTCCCTTCCTCAGGCTCCCAGACTCTGGTCCATCTTCAGTCTGAGTTCATTTCTTTTTACTCTTTGTTCATTTCTTTTTACTCTTTTTTCTCTAAACTTCTCTTCTCGCTTCATTTCATTCATTTGATATTCAATGGCTGATACTGTTTCTTCCAGTTGATCGAGTCAGTTACTGAAGCTTGTGCATTTGTCACGTAGTTCTCGTGTCATGGTTTTCATCTCTATCAGTTCGTTTATGGACTTCTCCGCCTTTATGCCCCTCCAGAGAAAAGGCTGAGATACACCCCACCTTTATGCCCCTCCTAAGAAAAGGCTGACTTTAGGGTGAAACATTCTCTACCCTTGAATGTGATTTTGCCATTCTCCATTCTCCTCTCTCTCTCCCATCTTCCTTCTAATCTTGTTTGCTTCTCCATATGAAACACAGCCCTTTTCTGCCTCTTTTGAGATGCCTGTAGATCTGATGCTTGATGCCTTCCCCATTGCAATACTCCTTTAGAATAAAGTCACTTCTTACCTACATCTGAATTTGACAGTATCAAGAAACAGCCTCAGGAAAATAACAATTACACTCTCACAGAGGATATCACAACCTGCCTTCGCATTTCACCTCTCACCATGTCTGCCTGTGCATTCCCAGCTTTCCAGGGCTCTGGAGCTTCACTCAGTATAAAGGCTCCTTCAATGGCTGCTCTGAGCAGGCTGGAACAGCTGCAGGGGAAGCTCCCCAAGAAGAAATGACTGTGCTAGTCATGAACTCATTTGACAGGTCAAGATTGGCCTTAGCCTGCAGCCAACGGGCTCAGGTCTCTGATTTCCAGTCAAGGTTATTCATTTAATTTTTGTTTGTTTTGTTTTTTTGAGACGGAGTTTTGCTCTTGTTGCCTAGCCTAGAGTGCAATGGCGAGATCTTGGCTCACCACACCCTCCGCCTCCCGGATTCAAGCTATTCTCCTGCCTCAGCCTCCCGAGTAGCTGGGATTACAGGTGTGGGCCTGGTTAATATTGTATTTTTAGTACAGACAGGGTTTCTTCATGTTGGTCAGGCTGGTTTCGAACTCCCAAGCTCAGGTGATCCACCTGCCTCGGCCTCCCAAAGTGCCAGGATTATAGGCGTGAACCACCGCACCCACCTACAGAATAGATTTATCCACTCTCACAAATACTCCACCATACAGAAAAGAGAAACTGATTTTTTTTTTTTTTTTTTTTTTTTTTTGTAAATCACCGATTGACCTACCACAATTTCTTGTGGAACTGTATTAATTTATCTGCAGATATAAAGGAAAAGAATTTTTCCTTTTCACCCAGTAATATCCCTAAAACTAAGCCCTGAGATTCTGCTTGAAACCACCCCTGGAAAGTACAGACCTCAGATACTTATTACACATTCTCAGGAGTAGAACAAACAAAATAATAATTTTTAACAAATTAAAAATATCATTAGATTTTTTTCTGATAGTCACATTTTTATGTTTTTTTGAGAATACTTTCCCATCTTTCAAGCTCTGTCAATAAAATGCATTGTATACTTAATAAACATGTAAGTTGAAATAAGAAAACAAATCTTTTCAAGATGACACACTCAGGGTGTGGCAGTACTGGCTGGAATGTTAATAGGCCTGACTCTAGTGTCAAGTCAGGATATCCTATCATGTGGATGCTTCCACCCCTATTCTGTTCACCGAAGTACTCAATGACCACCCTCTGGAGAGCCTCTGCACTGTGCCCCCGGGTGTGCCTGGAGTGCATTTTTCTTTGCAGGTCATTGCACCATCTTGCTAGAATGGATTTTCATTGTCTTTGGGGATAGTTTTTCTCCCTTCCCAATTCTGAAAAAATCCAGATGGTAGGAATTATTTCTGTCTTTCCCCGAAATATCACCATTCAATTGGCTGACCAGCAATGTGTCTCCAAGTAATGGAAACTGGGGTTGGAGAAAGAAAATCTTAACGCCACAAGGATTTAGCTTTTTAGATAAAGGGTAAAGCAGATTTATAATCATCTACCAGTAATAATTTTTTTTATTATACTTTTAAGTTCTAGGAGGTGTGTGCACAATGTGCAGGTTTGTTACATACGTATGCACGTGCCATGTTGGTGTGCTTCACCCATTAACTCACCATTTACATTAGGTATATCTCCTAATGCTATCCCTCCCCACTCCCCCTACCCCATGACAGGTCCCAGTGTGTGGTGTTCCCCACCCTGTGTCCAAGTGATCTCATTGTTCAATTCCCACCTATGAGTGAGAACATGTGGTGTTTGGTTTTCTGTCCTTGCAATAGTTTGCTCAGAATTATGGTTTCCAGCTTCATCCATGTCCCTACAAAGACATGAACTCATCCTTTTTTTATGGCTGCATAGTATTCCATGGTGTATATGTGCCACATTTTCTTAATCCAGTCTATCATTGATGGGCATTTGGGTTGGTTCCAGTCTTTGCTATTGTGAATAGTGCTGTGATAAACATATGTGTGCATGTGTCTTTATAGCAGCATGATTTATAATCCTTTGGGTATATACCCAGTAATGGAATGGTTGGGTCAAATGGTATATTTCTAGTTCTATATCTACCCACTAGCATCTTGGTAGGTCTTGTTTTTATTTTGTTCCTGAGAGTTAGTAGAATGGCAGCTGTATTTTGTTTTGTTAGTCCCATATATTTCTGTTAACTTTATTATTTGCTAAAAAAATTTTGCTTGTATTTGTAGAAAGGTAAAATGATTTAAGATTTTTGTTAAATAGGGAAATTAGTTATTTACGATAAAAAGAAATGTGCTTTTGTTTCTTTGTTCCCAATTAATGTACATTAATTTTAAAATGTATTAAGGCAATAGCAAAGAAAATAAAGAGATGCCATAGAAGTCTCTTTCTCTTTATGTTTGCATGCAGATACACTGCTTCCTAAGGATATGTGAGGAGAGATGTGGATTTTAATTTTAGAATCAGATTTTTCAAATGTACTTAAAGTATAAGCAGCAAAAATTTTGTTAATCTTAAACTCAAGCAAATTCCAATAACATAAGTAGAACTAATTAAAACATGTTTTAATTGAATATACTTCCTAGGTTTCTCCTAGCAATTCTGTTGTTTCATGATCCACTTGAAGAAATGAAGATATGTGGAAAAACAGTAATTGCCCGAGATTGCCTTCCATTTTATAAATGCTCCATTTATGCTGAAACAATCTGAATAGACACGATGCTTTTTTGTGCATCTGGTTGGAGGACAGCAACTCCCAAAACTTTTCTATTCAGCTGCTGGGTTCACAACTTGCTGTTGAGCTATAAACCCACATCAGGAAGCCCAGGTACAAACTGAGGGTTGGCTTCTCCCTGGTAATCTAACCAGATGCTTACTGAGCCTGAGATGCTACTTTCATACCACCTTCTGCCGACTGCTGCTTTGGCAAAATAAAGATTGTCCACCAATCTACCAACACCATCTCACTTTAAGGCCTGGTATGTCAGCATTCTCTGTCATACTCTGAGGTATAGTATGTGGGAGACATGACTCAGGTAATTAGGAGCTTAAAGTGTTTCAGGGAGACCACATAAATCTAGTGAGAAGTGAATTAGCAATATATGAGAGCATGTAATTTCATGTCAAGGCAGGTGCTGTGAACTTGATTACATTAGTGTGTAAGTTAAAGCAGCTGGGAGAAGCAGACTAGAAAATACAGTTGTTGAGCTGAGTCCTGAGAGAAGGGCAACTGCACCTTCCACCTTCTGTGTGCAGGACTCTCATCTGCACATCTTCCCCATGCTTTCCCATTGCTCATATTCCTCCAGTGGAAAAGAAGGGGGCCAGGCGCGGTGACTCATGCCTGTAATCCCAGCACTTTGGGAGGCCGAGGCGGGCAGATCATGAGGTCAGGAGATCGAGACCATCCTGGCTAATACGGTGAAACCCCATATCTACTAAAAATGCAAAAAAAAATTTAGCCAGGCATGGTGGCAGGCACCTGTAGTCCCAGCTACTCTGGAGGCTGAGGCAGGAGAATGGCATGAACCCAGGAGCCCGAGCTTGCAGTGAGCCGAGATCATGCCACTGCACTCCAGCCTGGGCAACAGAGCAAGACTCTGTCTCAAAAAAAAAAAAAAAAAAAAGGGGGTGGGGGGAAAGGGCAAAGTCCACATGCTGAAACAAGAAGGGCTGCTTGACTTAAAAAGGTGGAGAAATAGGTGGACCCAGGATAATATTGGTGAGAATGGTGTTTTTTGTTGATTTAGTTACAGAGCTCTTGAGCTTATCATGAATAGAAATAGGGTTGATGCAGAGCGGCTGTAAGCATAGACTTGGGAGCCAGGCTGATTGGGAATATAAGTCCCAGCTTCACCTTTTATGAGTTCTATGATCCTGGACACTCCACCTCTTACTATGCAGTTTTCTCATCTGGGAAAATCAGAAAACGGTACTTAAATCCTAGGATTCGGAAGAGTTCAAGGATTAAGATAAGTGAAACAAGGGAGAGGCAACTGTTCAGACAAGAAATAAAAGGAAATTGGCAAGACAAGGATTTCAATTGGAACCTAAGAATCATTTAGGTTATGTGTTACAATTTTAGATTCCCAGGCCTCAGCACCAGGAATTGAGATTCATTAGATCTGGGGCCCAAAAGGCTGTTTTATAAAAAGACACTTACAAAATTCACAAAAATAACTCAGTTTCTGTATGCCCTTACCAGTTCCCTACTAATGTGAACATCTCGTATTGACATGGTACATTTGTTAAAACTAAAAAGTCAATGTTAGCACATTACTACTAACTCCAGACTTCATCAGGTTTTCCACTCATGTTCTTTGTCCCAGGATCAAATCCAGGATACCATACTGCATTTAGAGAAGCTGCAGTTTTCACAAGCTCTTTCAGCTGATGAGAGGGAGGTGGGTGACAAACATCAAGCACTGCCACATTGGAAAGTAGCAGAAAAGGTTAAGGGTGAGGCTGGGATAGTCATTGCAACCTCTGCCTCCTAGGCTCAAGCGATTCTCATGCCTCAGTCTCCCGAGGAGCTAGCACCATAAACGGCTCCCACCATGCTTGGCTAATTTTTGTATTTCTAGTAGAGAAGGGGTTTTGCCATGTTGGCCAGGCTGGTCTTGAACTGCTGGGTTCAAGTGATCTGCCCGCCTCAGCCTCCCAAACTGCTGGGATTACAGGCCTGAGCCACTGCGTCCAGCCCTGACTTACTTTTGAAGTCACGAATTTATGTTCAGTGTCCCTCTTGCCCAACTGGTTTTTAAATCTCTGACCACTCATATATGTCAGGACTTCTACTTAGTTAATGGCATATTATAAGGTGCAAACCATCTTATAAACAAGGATTCATCATACACTTTTTCTTCTAAGTTTAATACAGATCATTGATTCTAGTTTGCAATTTATCAAGATAAGGTGATGAGTTGAAGATTTTAACTTAGGTACTAAATAATTAAAATGGATAAAAATATACCAATATTATCAGGATTTAGTGAGAATCACTGAAGCTGAGTGGCTAGAACTTTTAATTCAAAAAAAACAGTGATTTATTTTTAACTAAAATGTAACCTTGAAAACAGTGTGCTAAAGTCAAATTATGTGGTTTAGGTCACCCTCTGTACAGCAACTTTAATTCTACTTTCTGTACTTCCATATTTTTTCTGTGTAACTTAAAACTTCAAACACCCTCGTTCTAATTCTACACTATTCCTGGAAATCCTTTCTCTTTGGTATATTTATCTAATTTCATATTCTAATGTGTTTTTCCTCTCAGATACAATAACCAGCTATTCAAAGATGCCATCTAATGCACTATGCCATTAAGTACTGTGGCCAGAGAGTTATTTTAAGTGTAATAAATTATCTTAAAATTGAGGGCCAGGCATGGTGGCCATCATGCCTGTAATCCTAGCACTTTGGGTGGCCAAGGTGGGCGGATTCCCTGAGGTCAGGAGTTCGAGACCAGCCTGGGACACACAGTGAAACCTGGTCTCTACTAAAATACAAAAAAATCAGTGGAGTGTGGTGGTGTGTGCCTGTATCCCAGCCACTCGGGAGGCTGAGGCAGGAGAATAGATTGAACCCAGCAGGCAGAGATTGCAGTGAGCCGAGATCGCGCCACTGCACTCCAGCCTGGGCGACAAAGCTAGACTCTGTCTCAAAAAAAAAAAAAAAAAAAAAGAAAACAAATATTACATCTTAAATACAGGCATGGATTAAACCAACTTGTGTATGGTCAAGGAAACTTACAAAAATGCTTTAAGACATATCAAGACTGATTTAAACCATTTAAGTTAGGCAGAGAGGCAACACTATGTGACTAGAAGTGTTATAAACACATTTGCTACATTTTAATTAGTTTACTAGTTTTCTTTTAATATAAACATGAGAAATGAAAACCACATCAATTGTAGCATTTATCTTTTGAAAATAAAACTGCAATCAATACTTCAGTCTTTAAGTTCTGCATTCCATAAATGATATTTTTCAGGAGCTAGTGTTCCTAAGGCTTATGGAAGTTCCTTTTAAATAGCAGGACATGAAATATGATACCTGCACCCAGGTTAACATGTGGGATAATAAAATTATTACATCACCTACTACTATTATGGTCCACTTCCTTCTCATTAGTTACATGTGAATTAACACAGATCCTCCTCTTCATCACATCTAGGGAAAATAATTTGAGGTGATCAATGCAGATAAAAGCCATCCAAAGAGCTACTTTACAAGAGAAAAGGGAACTTAATAAAACCACAAGAATTCCAAAAGTCTTAGTGTAATTTTAAGCTTTGATACTTGTAAAAGTAACAATGCTACAAACATTTACAAAACATCATTGAAAAGCCTGTTGTATTTTTTTTTAACGTTTATTTAGTTTTGCCATTTTTTTAAGTGACAGGGTCTCATTATGTTGCCAAGGCTGGAGTGCAATGGCTATTTACAGGCACAATCACAGTGCACTGCAGCCTCCAAGGCTAGGCCTCAAGTGATCCTCCCATTTAAGCCTCGTGAATAGCTGGGACTACAAGCATGCCTAGCTCCTGAATATTAAGCTTTTAATTTTTTGTTTCAGCCCTTCTTGAAGATAGCAGATACTGACTGAAACAAAAAGTTAAAAGCTTAATATTCAAATTCTGCAAAATAAAGCCAGAGGCGGTGGTACACACCTATGGTCCCAGCTACTTGGTAGGTTGACATGGGAAGATTGCTTGAGGCCAGGGTTTTCAGGCTGTGGTGCGCTACGATTGTGACTCTAATTAATCATGGTACTGTAGCTTGGGCAATATAGTGAGGCACCATCTATTAAAAATAAAAAGAAAAAATACAATTACACTTTCAAATGATATTTTGTAAAGATTTACAGCATGTATATATATGCTGCAGTCCTCTGGAGGGCCCAGGCACACTATATTAAAGCTAAAAACTGCCCTGAAACTTTCAGGACACCTCATATTTTATTATTTTTACATAACCACTGGATCACCATGTTGCTTGGCACTATGAAAACATCTTTGAATACATTTACTTAACAATAAGAAAATTTATCAGCAAATGAGAACCATTATAGTTCACAAGAAATACACCACAGACCTTCATAAAAGTAGATAATCAATAACCAATACTTTCTCTTTTTATGACCCCAAACATGCTAAACTGCTAATAAGAAGGGCTTACAAAGGATGTGAATGGCAAATGTTATCTGGCAGCTTTTGCTTGATGATTGCCAGTAACTAGTAGCTTCCATGGTAAAAGTAGGAAGGAAGAGCCCTTCCATACCTGACAATCCTGGGTCTGCTCCTAGTGGCTTTAGGAGTTATTAGACTCCCATGTTTTAACAGTGATACTGCACTGATTCCAAATGCATATGCAGCAATATTGGGGAAAAGAAAAAACATAAAGAAACAGAAAAGTTATCTTTAAAATCTAAAAAGTTAAACTATTGTTTTAAAAGCCTTACATAGTTCACAGCTATCAGCCCACACACTAAGCAAATATCTGTGCGTGGGCAGAAGGAGTCTTCACTTTGGAGTGGTTTTTATAACTCTGTATACATTAAACGGGACAGAAGAGTGTAAGGGTGTGTTGTTACCCTGACAACATCCCATTCTTTACTATGAAGTGCAATCTTAGTTTTCCTTGAGTTAACTTGAATTGAGGTGTTTCTTCTTTTGAAAATACCAACTTTTCTAGTTCTTTAGCAGGAGAGGTGATATTTTCCTGTCTTTTTTGATGAGGGGTTCAGATGTTACAATACCCCTTATTTCTTCCTTCAGAAGAGGATGGCCTTAGCACGCTGAAGATGAATTAAATCATCAGCACTCAAAGACCCATTCTTGGCAGCACTATAGAAAACTTTGTATTGTTCCATCCTTGAAAAAGCCTAAGAATGTCAAACAGAAAAGAGGTACAATTTTAAAAAGGGTTCCAACTTTTTAACAGTCACAACTGATGATAAGCCACACATGCAACTCCTTTAGATAGTTCAGTTACAGCTACTTTTTTTTTTTTTTTTTTTTTTTCTGAGACGGAGTCTTGCTCTGTCGCCCAGGCTGGAGTACAATGGCGCAATCTCGGCTCACTGCAACCTCCGCCTCCCGGGTTCAAGCAATTCTCTGCCTCAGGCTCCCGAGTAGCTGGGATTACAGGCACCTGCCACCACGCCCAGCTATTTTTCATATTTTTAGTAGCAACAGGGGTTCATCATCTTGGCCAGGTTGGTCTTGAACTCCTGATCTTGAGATCTACCCACCTCGGCCTCTCAAAGTGCTGGAATTACAGGCATAAGCCACTGCGCCTGTCCCAGTTATAGTTACTTTCGCTGAGGTTTACACTGCCAAGTTCTGTCACCTCACTAAGGTAATCTCAGGGCTAGAATTAGATTGCTGGAGCAAAGGGGAACTTGTTTTATTAAGTTACTTAAAAATTGGGCTCCCAAAGATGTGACAGTATTGTGACAGCCCTCTAAGAGCAGTATCATCTGTTACCTGTGTACTTGTTCCTTAAAGATAATGAATGTACACTTTTGCAAAAAGTTAGTTTATTAGTCTATTCAAACTACACAATCTATAGTAGTTGTTATATACTCAAAGCAAATTTTAATGATGCAAGCCGGTGCTGGATTGTATCAGAACATCAAGGAAGTCTAATGACTATAGCATCAAAAGGCATTACTTCACTTGCACATTAATTATGATAGAAAATGTATGATTTTAAAATACTTCCGAGGTACCACAGAACATGCCTATTTTAAATGTTCATCCTTGTCAGCTCTAACTTTTCTGTGTACTTACCAAAAGTCACAAACCACAAATATTACTTTGTCCCATAAAAGTTATTATTTCCAGTAAAATCCCATGTACTTCCTGCATCCAGTACTTGAGAAACATACACCTTACACAGTCTAAGTGCAGGTCTCTTGGCTTAGGCACTGATGCTTTGTCTAACAAACCCATGGGACTGACTGCACTGTGGTATATACGGTAGAAAATGACATAAATTTGCAAACTGAATAATAAAAGAAGTCAAGAGTAGTAAGTGTATTATGTATCTAGACATTGCTCAGAATACAATAACAAGAAATCATTTATATATGATTTGAAAGGGTAAAGGTTCAAATGGGAAAGATTACAAATGAATTAAATTTGATTAAAATATTCTGAATTATAGTCACAAAAGAGAAGATAATATCTATAATTTTCAAATAATGTGGATCCTTGTAAAAACCAGTAAAAGATACAGGAAATAGAATGCCAAAAAGGTAATAAGCTCTTCAGTATGTTAGTTAATTTTGAAGCTTTCCATTTTTCTAATCACTACTTAATATGACCTAGTCACAGATGTTGGCATTGGTGTTTGACTGAAAACCCACTTAGTAACTTCGTAGCCTTACCTCCAGCTTCCATGCTCTTTCTCTGTCAAGAAGATAAACTGGCGAATACAGGCCGTTGTCATGTGCCAAGGTGCGAAGATCAAAGTAGAATCTGCTATAAACGCTGCCAGTAACGCCAATATTATAATTAATTAGCTTCAAGAATTGCCTTTCCAACTCATTCCTGGGGAAGAAGAAACACAACAAAACCAACACAGGACAATATTAGTTCAAAAACATTATTCTCATGTGAAAAATGTGGTAAAGCCACCATGGACTCTTAATTTATTAGCTCACATGAAAGAACTCACACTACAGAACCCTACGATCTACAAGAAAGCATGCAACTTTCCCAGTTTTCTTTGAAAACTTAGAAAAACAAAAACAACATGAATGTAAAAACTGGGTTAATAACTTGATTTTTCCTTCGTGCTTTCAAAGACATATTTGAATATGGAGAAAAACGACATAATTGTAAGAAACATGATAAGTTCAGCTTTTTCATTTCTTTGAAAACATGAAAGGATTCAATGGAGAAAACCCTTATAAATACAAACATCCATGGTAAAGTCTTCAATTGTTCCAGTTTCACATGAAGATAATAACTCATTTCTGAAATAAAACCTATGAATGTACAGAATGTGGAAATGCCTTCATTTATGTGATATTTGCTCCAAGACCCATGATAACACACACTGTAGACAGACCTTATAAATATAAGACAGCACACTGGATTGGAACCCCAGTAGATTACCAAATACAGAAAAGTTTTCAGTTTTAACAATTTCTTCAACATTTATGTGAAAACTTCCCCTACAGGGAAATCCTCTCAGTGTTCCTAAATTGGAGAGCCTGATGCAAATTGATTATGGTATAATCTTTAAAAATGTGTATAAGAAAATGTTATACTACTTATAAATATTTTGTTTCTCAGTGATTCTTCATTTGAAAGGGTCTCTGTCCTTCCACTTCTTTTGCAAGAAAACATTGAGGTCAGAATTTTGTAGATACTCCTTAAACAATATTAAATGAATTTAATAGGCAGTGTTTTTTTGTTAAGTCAGTTAATAAAATTTTTCTCTTTTTATTTAAAAATATCACACTGAGCTACTAGAATAGCTCCAAATTCTTTTTTTGAAACAAATACAGGCTATGCAGGTGGATTCCTACACTAATGTCCAAACAGGGCACAGCTCCTTGCAGCCCATTCTGCATCCAGCACCCCAAGTTTGGGATGAGGAGAAAGGGGACAGCCTTCTCTGCACTTGTGCAGCTGACTCAGGGCTCATTTTTGAGGGATCCATTGCACAGCTCAGACTCCATGCTCACTCCCAAGGCACCAGCAATAGTGATCAGATGACAGAAATGATGGATGCCATTTATTAACTGTCACTATTAAGGGGCAGGAATACTCTTTACACTTCAGACTGTAGAAAAATCAAAGAGAAACACCTTGGCTAGACTAAACCCATTTTATGACACGCCTTTTTGTAGGGCACTGGCCTTACACAGTGTTTCTCCTAAGCTGGAAATGAAACCCCAAGGTGCTCCGCATCCATCACCCCTGGCCAGAACAGAATGTGCGGATGAGTTGAATGTGGTGAGAGGGGAACAGGCTGGAAGCAGCCCTCTGTCACATGATTATTCAGCTGTCCTGGCCAAAGATTTTTGTTTGTTTGTTTGTTTTGAGACAGGGTCTTGCTCTGTTGCTTAGGCTAAAGTCCAGTGGCATGATCCTAGCCTTTCAAGTAGCTGGGACTACAGGTTCATGCCACTTAGCTGGACTATTTTTTAAAATTCTTTTTGTAGAGACAGGGTCTCACTTGTTGCCCAGGCTGGTGTTAAACTCCTGTGATTAAGTGATACTCCCACCTTGGCCTCCCAAAAGTGCTGGTATTACACACATGAGCCAGTGTATCCAGCACTTTGTCAAATGCTTAAATAAATAAAAAACTAGAGTAATCTTACTACTTTCATAGTAATCCCTGTAAAGACTTAACTGTATAAAAACAATTAATACCTCAACAACATATTTGGTTTCTTGGTTTTAAAGTTTTATCCATTGGCTAAATCAACAAATGCTTGATGTTCTCCAGTATGGAAAGCAGTCAAGATATAAGCAGATATGTGGTTTTCTCATTTGTTTAACTGAAAACCTAACTGAAACTTTCAACATTAATTTCCTATTCATATAACCGTAAGACTATAGGAATGCAAATCAGATAATACTTTAATAATCAGCTAATCAGGACTTAATTTACTATAGGAATATATGCATTTTATAATCCCTTATGTTTCTCCATAAACATATTTTAAATGTATAAAATGCAGTCTTTTATATAATTAACATGTTATTAATAGAGACTTAGTTATTGAAGAAAACCATTATGCCTAAAGGATATGTATCTTCTTAATTTTTTGTTGTTTTTTAAATGGCTGAATAGCATACCCTTTACAGGCACAGAAAATTTTCTGAATAGGAGTTGCTCAGTTTAACTTATATGTATGTATGTATATATGTATGTATGTATGTATTTATGTGTGTGTGTCTGTGTGTATATGTGTATAAATATATACAAAATCCTCATAGCTTAGCTCCCACCTATAAGTGAGAACATACGATATTTGGTTTTCCATTCCTGAGTTACTTCACTTAGAATAATGGCATACAGCTTCATCCAAGTTGCTGCAAAGGCCATTATTTCATTCTGTGTTATGGATCAGTAGTATTTCATGGTGTATATATTCCACACTTTCTTTATCTACTCATTCACTGATGGGCAGTCCATATTTTTGCAATTGCAAATTGTGCTGCTATCAACATGCATGTGCATGTGTCTTTTTCATATGACTTCTTTTGTTTTGGGTAGATACCCAGTGTGAGATTGCTGGATTGAATGGCAGTACTGTTTTCCATAGTGGTTGTACTAGTTTGCATTCCTATCAGCAGTGTAAGTGTTCCCTTCTTACCTAATCCATACCAACACGTACGATTTTTCAATTTTTAAATTATAGCCATTCTTGCAGGAGTAAGGTGGTATCACACTGTGGTTTTCATTTGCATTTCCCTGATAATTAGTGATGCTTCTGAAGGAAAATATATACTAACAAGACAAACAGATGTTGAAAAGTTTTAAGAAAAATCTGATAAACACTAATTCTTAAATGGTTCAATTTACAGTCTAAAAGAGATCATTACAATCAACAGCAGAGGGACAAGATAAGTGTACATTACACACTTTGTTGCAATGTTTTACAATTTCTAAAAATCGTGAACATGGCTCCTGTTCAGAGCATAGATCTGAGTGCTTCTGCATTTACAAACAGCACTTGTGTAGTACTGGAGCTGGCTTCTGCCACCACTGCTTCTGGAGCTCACATCTGTGGAAACCCGCACATTTCTCTGCATATTTTCTGACCTTGTAATTAGAACTAGAGCCCCACCAGATTAGCTGCTGGTTTTGAGAATAATTTAGCCACCATTATAACGGAGCTAAGTGTTCATAATTACAAATTTTGCTCCCTTCAAGAAACCAGTTTACAGACTGATGACAGCAGTGATTAAGAGCACTTTAGCTTCTGCAACTTTCAAAGTACTTCTATTTGTTTCAAATTCATTTTCTTTTAACATCCTTTGCTAAAATGGCTACTAGCGATATCACCATGACAACTCAGTTTCTACAATTAGCAAAGCAGTAATTTAGCAGCCATTTCAAAACCAACTGACCATCACTAGTGAGTCTCTTCTTAGTCACAAGAATCCTCAATTCACTTGTAAATATACAGTGTAGTAATCCTGAATGAAAATCTTTAAATATGTTTTTGGAGTATGCTATGGGTGTATATATTTATGTGGTATACAAAATATTTTGATGACTACAACGTGTAATAATCACATCAGGGTAAATGAAGTATCCATCATGCCTCAAGCATACTTTTGTTTTACAAATAATTCAATTACATTCTTAAAGTTACTGTAAAATGTATAATTAAATAATTCTTGAGTGTTGTCACCCTGTTGTGCTATCAAACACTAGATTTTGTTTATTCTTTCTCACTATATGTGTGTACCTATTAACCATTACCCCTTACTCCTCATCCCCCATACTACTTTTAGCAGCCTCTGCTAACCATTCTCCTACTCTATATCTTCACGAATTAAATTGTTTGAGGCCAGGCGCAGTGGCTCATGCCTGTAATCTTAGCACTTTGGGAGGCTGAGGGAGGTGGATCACGAGGTCAAGAGTTCGAGACCAGCCTGGCTAGCATGGTGAAACCCCATCACTACTAAAAAATACAAAAAATTAGCCGGGCATGGTGGCACGCATCTGTAATCCCAGCTACTCAGGAGGCGGAGATAGGAGAATCTCTTGACCCCAGGAGGCGGAGGTTGCAGTGAGCAGACACAGCGCCACTGCACTCCAGCCGGGGTGAAAGAGCAAGATTCCATCCTCAAAAAGCAAACAAACTAACTGTCTTAATGTTTAGCTCCCACAAACAAGTGAGAGCACGTGAAGCTTGTTTTTCTGTGCATGGCTTATTTCACTCAACATTTCCATCCATGTTCTTGCAAATAACAGGATCTCATTCTCTTTTATGGTTGAATAGTACTCCATCGTGTATATGTACCACATTTTCTTTAGCCACTCATCTGTTGATGGACATTCGGAATGCTTCCCAATCTTGGGTGTTGTGAATAGTCCTGCAATATACATGAGAGTGCAGGTATCTCTCTGATATTCTGATTTCCTTTCTTTTGCATATATACCCAGCAGTAGGATTGCTGGATCATATGGTAGCTCTATTTTTAGTTTTGAGGACCTCCGAACTTTTCTCCATAGTGGTTGTACTTAAATTACATTCCCACTAACCT
Organism: Rhinopithecus roxellana; assembly: GCF_007565055.1. NCBI lineage: Eukaryota > Metazoa > Chordata > Mammalia > Primates > Cercopithecidae > Rhinopithecus > Rhinopithecus roxellana. The sequence goes on along the minus strand of NC_044559.1, from coordinate 121,980 downwards.
TGTATGAGGGTTACCTTTTCTCTGTATCCTCACCAGCATTTGTTATTGGCTATCTTTAGAATGAAAGCCATTTTAAGTGGGGTGAGATGATCTCTCATTGTAATTTTGATTTGCATTGCTCTGAAGATTAATGATATTGATGTTGAGTATTCTTTCATATACCTATCTGCTATTCATATGCCTTAGTTTCGAAACAGGGTCTCACTTTGTCACTCAGGTTGGAGTGCAGTGGCACAATCACAGCTCAGTGCAGCCTCAATCTTCAAGGCTCATGTAATTTTTGCACCTAAGCCTCCCAAACAGCTGAAACCACAGGCACGTGTCATCATGCCTGGCTAATGTGTCCTCTTCTGAGAAATGCCTATTCAGATATTTTGCCCATTTTAAAAAACAGATTATTAGATTTTTTTTCTATGGAGTTCTTTGAGCTTCTTAAATATTCTGGTAATTAATCACTTGTCAGATAGTTTTTAAATATCTTTCCCCATTCTGTGGGTTGTCTCTTCACTTATTTGATTGTTTCCTTTGCTGTGCAGAAGCTTTTTAACTTGATGTGACCTAATTTGCCCATTTTTGCTTTGGCTGCCTGTGCTTATGAAATATTCAAGAAATATTTGCTGAGTCTAGTATCCCAGAGAGTTTTCCCAATGTTTTATTTGTTTCATATTTCAGGTCTTAGATTTAAATACATTTTTTAATTTTTAATGTTTTAAAAAATAGAGACAGAATCTCACTTGCTCGCCCAGGCTGGCATTGAACTACTGGGCTCAAGTGATTCTTCTATCTCGGCCTATCAAAGTGCTGGGATTACAGGTGTGAGCCACTGCACCCAGCTGAGATTTAAATCTTTAATCCATTTTGATTTGAGTTTTGTATAAGGTGAGAAACAGAGGTCTAGTTTCATTTCTCTGCATATGAATATCCAGTTTTCCCAGCATCACTTATTGATGAGACTGTCATTTCCCCATTGTATGTGCTTGGCACCTTTGCTGACAATGAGTTCACTGCAGATGTATAAATTGGTTTCTGGGTTTTCTATTCTGTTCCATTGGTTTATGTGTCTGTTTTTATGCCAGTGCCATGCTGTTCTGATTACTATAGCTATAGAGTATAATTTGAAATCAGATACTGTGATTCCACCAGTTTTATTTGTTTTTTGCTCAGGATGGCTTTGGATATTCTGCGTCTTTTGTAGTTACATATAAATTTTAGAATTCATTTTTTATTTCTATTTCTGTGAAGAATGTCATTGTGTTTTGTAGACTTGTAGAGGTACCACATTGGTGGTCGGAGACCAGACCTGAAGGAATTCTCTGGATTAGCAGACAGGGACTCACTTCTTCCCTCACTTTCCCACAAATGAAGTCTCTCTCTCTCTCTGCTAGGCTGCCTGGGGCTCAGAGAGGAGCAATACAAGCACCCCTGTGGCCACCACCACCAGGACAGCACTAGATCTGAAGCTGGTACAGCACTGTGGCAGGCCAAGTCCCACTATAACAAGTACCTGCTGCCACTCAAGTCCCTGGGGCTCTACAATTAGCAGGTAGTAAAGCCAGCCAGGCTTCTGTCCTTCCTTTAAGTGCAGTAAGTTTCCCTGGTCCCTGGATGGGTTCAGAGGTGCTGTCTGGGAGCCAGGGCTGGAGTCATAAACCTTAGACATCTACCTGGTGTTCTGCTCTACCATGGCTGAGCTGGCACTGAATCTAGCAGGCAAATCCATTCCCACTCTTCCCTCCCCTTTGCCCAGACAGCCCAGGTGTCTCCACATACACCATCATCACAGTCCCATGGGGATTACTGTCAGGTCACCACTGATGCTCACTCAATGCCCAAGTGCTCTCAGTCAGCTTGTGGTGAATGCTGCCTGGCCTGAAATTCACTCTTCAGGGCAGCGGACTCCCCTCTGGCCCAGGGTAGTTCCAGAGATGCCATCCAAGAACCAAGGCCTGAATCGGGGACTCCAACAGTCCACTTGGTGCTCTTCTCCACTGTAGCTGAGCTGGTATCTAAGCTCAAGAAAAATCCTCTTAACTCTTCCCTCAGCTTTTCTCAAACAGATGGAGTCTCTCCTCACAGCCACCACAGCTAGGAATGTACTAGGTCACACCTGCAGCCAGCACATCTCTGAGTCTCACTCGAGGCCCATGGCATGTACTACCTGTTCACCACTGGTGATTCTTCAGCGCCCAAGGGCTCTTTCATCAGAAAGTGATGAATCCTGCCATTACTGAGTCCCTTTAAGGCAGCAAGTTCCCTTCTGGCCCAAGGTTTGTCTAGAGATGTTATCCTGAAGCTGGGACCTGAAATGGGGGTCTCATGACTCTGACCTCTCCTGCTGTGGCTGAGCTAGTATCCAAGTTGCAAGACAAAGTCCTCTTTCCTCCCCTCAAGTGGAAGAAAGAGGTCTCTGTCAGAGCTGTGAGCTGCACTGTCTAGGATTGGAGGAGCGGTGGGCAAGCACTCCCTAGCTGCCCCAGCTGCTGTCTCTGTAGGTCACATTCCCCTAAATACACTGTCTCCAAGCACAGCACAGCAGTCCTTGTGGCCTAGACAGACTTCCAGGTTTACTAAGGACTCCAGAGTATTTTATCCCACAGCAGCCAGTAACCTTTCACAACTCAAGTTCCAGCCACTGGGATGAACAATTCCTCTCTGGCTAGGGCTAGTCTAAATATTTGCTGTGTGGGTGGGCACTGGATGACTGCAGTCTTGTTTTGCTTTCTGCTACAAGGCAGCACTGAATTTAGTGCAAAGTCCCACAGTTGCTGTGCTCTCCCTCCCCCAAGGATGTAGCCCCTCTCCTCACCACAGGTCCACTGCTAGGACATGGGGAAGGGGTGGCATCAGCAATTCAAGACTGTTTTTTCTACACTATTCAGTGCTTCTTTCAGTGATATGAAGTTAAAACCAGGTACTGTAATTGCTTACCTGATTTTTAGTTCCTATGCAGGTGCTTGTTTTTATTTAGATAGTTGCTAAATTTGCTATTCCTGCAGGGAGCACAATTGGCAGAGACTGCTATTCAGTCATCAGGCTCCACCTCTGGGACTGCATACATTCTGAAAGACAGTCTTAACTGGAGTAACAGGCAAATGTAAAGAAATAAAAATAAAAAAACAAAAAATAAAAACAACAACTCCAAACCTCTTACCACTGCCTGTCATGATCTTGATCTTCATATGCTGCTCAATGTCATCAAGAGGTGTTCCTTCAGATTTCCCTAAGTGTCACCCACAAAGCCATTCTCGCTGTCTAGTGGACACTGTGAGAGCCTCTGCTGGAAATGCCTCCCTGGCTCTCTCTGCATACCAGCTCCAAGGCCCTTCCCTTTACAGCAGTCATGAGGCCAGACTGGAAGAAATACCCCAGGAAGCTCCTGTTTCAGTATCATGTTGGTGCCATCTGTGAGCAGCCCCATGATTCAGCAAGATTTCTTGCACTCTCACAGTTAACACGGGGCCCCCAAAGTGCTGCTGTGGTTGTATGAGTGCCCCTGGGAACCTCCTGAGTGTGGTGAGCACTGGGTGACGCTCCAGCAATGTTTTTCAGACTGCCTGAGGGGGAACACTGGAACTTCTAACTCATCAGCCCAATTTCTAAACACATGCAACACTCCTACTGGGGATGGGACAGGGGCACAGGGATCTGCGGCTATTCTGTATCTCAAGGTTTCTATAAAACAGAACTTCAGATAAAAGCAGGGGCAACAAGAGCAAAAGCAAATTCACAATGTGTAACTCGGGGTGAAACTACACATTTTTCACAGTCCAGACATCCTAGACCTGTGCTCATTACAAAGAGACTGAAACTTGCACACAGCTTTGAAAAAGTCATAAAGATATTTACTGTATTATTATGTTCTGGTAGTACACTGGTAAGATAATGCCAAAAATATTCACCAGAAAAATACTTTTCAACTTATGATATTATTAAGACATCAATTTACCAAGACCTACAAGCGAACAATGAAAAATACGAACCGTTGTTCTAAAGCTGGATGGAAAAAGTATGTGGTGTTTACACCCATTTTCGTTATCTGCACAATGTAACCTTTAAAAATATTTCTTAAAGTGTTTAAGTTTATGGGAGCACATAAAGTACTGAAAAATGGTGAGAAAGTTCACAAAAACCATACAAACTCACATTTCTTCAACTGTAATGTTCTCAAAGAGCTTGCAGTAGTCCTCATTCCACACAGCCATATCACTCCAAACCTTGGAGGCAAGAAGAATGGCTCCCAAGACAATCCTCTTCCAGTTAGTTGGACAAATGTCAATATCAGCATAACTTACAAGTCTTTCTATGTAAATCTGCAAAACAGAGCACTGGCCTTTGATTTAGCTCAGGTTTAAGTGCTGTGATAAGAACTCTTATGAATGACAGATTTCTTCTGGTTTTGACCAGAAAGTAAGTGCTTATGCTTACGTTCTACAGAGATTTGCTTGATCAGGCTGAACAAGGGGCCACATCATAATCGTAGGTCAGATACTTCTGCTACCTACTCTGCCCGGTCACAAGAATGACCGTACATCTCAGCCAATGGCATTATGAAGACAGGAAGTGTTGTCACCTTCACACTCATAAAAGACAGCACACATACAGGTCCAGTGTGGATTAAAGTCATTCAATAAATCCTTAAGTGCCTACCACATGTAATGTCTCACACAGAGCTGGTAGGTAGATGGGAATTTTACAAGTACGTCAAGCTTGAATATGTAAAACCGATGTGATAGTGAGCAAATGTTAACCTCCTTTTCACAAAAACTCACCCTTCTATGGCACTAGCTTTAAAAACTGCTGGTCAAGACAGCCTCCCAGTAGCTGCTGTGCAGAACAACATGGCAGGCACAGGTCTGTGGGATTGTATAACATTCCCCATATTCAGTTGCTCACTTGATAAGAAATATATGTGTATAAAGGATGGTCCTTCTTACAGCCCCTATTTTTCACATCTTCATGATCACTTCATAAAAATTTATTCTGTCTTACATCATCTGCAGCTTAGACAATTCTGTTGGTTTTAAGGTGGAAACAGCTGCCAGTTGCTGTATCCCTGGGATTCCTCTAAACCTGCCAGGCAGTTGGCGAGACAATTCCATGAATCGCTTTACATCTATCAAACATCTGTCCTACAAAGAATTAGGCAAAGTGAACATCTGAGGAACGATTAAAGGTGAGCTGTGACGTGTTATTACTCAGAGGGTGCTCTGCAGAGCTGTATGTCTGTGAGCTACTTGAACTCTTTACATCAAAACAGAAAGACAAAACTTTATATAAATAAGCAAGTTTATTCCTTGTCTGAAGGGTATCAGATGAAGAACACTGCCAGATCTGATACTGATCTGAACACTGCCAAACTCAAGTATGTTTTCAAAAACAAATGGCTATTGAACATGACATTTTACAGATTCTGCTCCCTTTCTCCCAAACTCTGCGCTCTGAAATATTTCAAGAATGAACCTCCCTCCCAGGGTCCAACTGCATAGGAATCAGAGACCTCTGAAACAACATAGCAAGCCCTCTACTTCGCGTCCCCTTTCCTGCTAAGCTGCTGACCTGCTGACACTCATCCATGCCACGTGCCCTTCTGGGTAAGTTTGAGAATTCTTTATTCCCACTGATGCCAACTCTTCCCTCAGTGCAGTTGATCCCATCTCACTTTTGCAGCACACTGTTCCCACAATCACCTCTTTCTGAAGAATTTCTTCCTCTCTACCAGAGATTCCCTCCAAATTGTGTTTCCTTTGTCCCCATCCCACTCCCTACTCCTCTCCAACTGTGTCCTCTCACTGGTGCTCACAGCACCATCCCCTCATACCAGTTCCTCATCTTCCATCTCTCCTTCAGCTACACTGCCTGTCCCTGCTGACATGATTCTCCCAAGGCTCCTCTTGCCAACAGGCATTTGTCTCTTGCGCCTTCACACTGACAAAATAAAGCTCTGCATACATTGCCATTTGCGTAGGTGTTGGGGCCAAATACCTGCATTTCAGTCCCCCTGCTCCAATCTGTATGCAATGCCTCTGATGTCTACCTTCACTGGTAGTCTGCATGGTTTGATGGTGACCCACAGTCTGTCACTGCTCACCTGTATTACCCTAGTTGCTTCTTAACCCTCCTCGCTGCTTCCACTCTGCCTCCCAACTATGGCTTACTGTCCCCAAAGCAGCCAGTAGAACCTCTTCATTTAGAGCACAGCACTCCCCTGCTCAAGATCTACCACGAGCTTCCCATCAAACTGGACTAAAACCCTAACTTCTTCCTATGGCCTATAAGCCAAAAGGCCCTGTGAGCTATGGTACTGCCTGTGGGGCCTCATCTCCACTGTTTCCCTCATTCTACACTCTGACCATGCTGGTCACCTTGCCATTTGTTCCTCAAACACACGTGAAACACATTTCTGTCTCTCTTGGCAGTCATTCTGCTGCCTGTAATGTCAGCACTCTTACTCGTCGTTCCTTCAGTCAGGTCACTGTTCAAATGTCAGCTCTCTAGAGAGGCTCTTCCTTATCATTCTACCTAAAATAGTCCCCAATTACTCTGTGTCCCTTTATCCTGCTTCCTCTTCCTGCTGTTTCATACTACCTGAGAAAATACTTAAGTTCCATCTTCCTAGAACATAAGCTCATAAAAGCAAGAACTATGTTCCACCTGTCCTTTCCTCTACCCTGGCACGTAGAAGAGCAGCACAGGGTCAGCATCCAGTGAGTGTTCACAAATCAAGTCACTGCTTGGCAGCATTCAGCACTGTGACCACAGCTTCTCCTATCTTGAACTCTTTCTCCTTTTATCCTCTTCTGCTTTTCCTCTTCCCACTCTGGTAGCCACTCCTCTGGGGGCTTGTCCCATAAATGATAACAGTCTTTACCAACCTATTTTCTGTTCACTTTATCTGTTTTTGAGACAGATGTCAGTTGCCCAGGCTAGAGTTTTGAGACAGATGTCAGTTGCCCAGGCTAGAGCCTCCACCTCCTGGGCTCAAGTGATCTTCCTGCCTCAGCCTGCCATGTGTCTGGTGCCACAGGCATGTGCCATCACGTCCAGCTAATTTCTTAAATTTTTTTTGTAGAAATGGGCCTCACTTTATTGCCCAGTCTGCTCTTGAACTCCTACACTTGAGCAATCGTCTCAACTTGGCCTCCCAAAGTGCTGGCATTACAGGCATCAGATACTGTTCCCGGACTCACTTTGTTTTCTTAAGATACGGGGTCTCCGCTGGGCACGGTGGCTTACACCTGTAATCCCAGCACTTTGGAAGGCTTAGGCGGGTAGATCACGAGGTTAGAAGATCGAGACCATCCTGGCTAAAACAGTGAAACCCCGTCTCTACTAAAAACACAAAAAATTAGACGGGCGTTGTGGCGGGCGCGTGTAGTCCCAGCTACTTGGGAGACTGAGGCAGGAAAATGGCGTGAACCTGGGAGGCGGAGCTTACAGTGAGCCGAGATCGCACCACTGCATTCCAGCCTGGGCGACACAGCAAGACTCCATCTCAAAAAATAAATACATAAATACATAAATAAATACATAAATAAATAAATAAATAAAATGAGATACAGGGTCTCATCATCTGGCCCAGGCTAGACTTAACTGCTGGGCTCAAGTAATTCCCCGACCTCAGCCTCCCAAGTAGCTAGGACTAAAGGCATGAAACCACCATGCTCAGCTTGTCCAATTTCATTCTACACACTTTCTCGTTATTTGAACAGCTGCTGTTGCTCTTCATTCTGTAGCTCCACGTCAGATTCATGCTCTAGTCCTGTATACCCAAATGATGACTAGACTCTGCTACTGTGCTCTCTCAAAGGCACATCAAGCTTAGCCCATGTACAAAACTCTCCCTTTTGCAATCCAGCTTTCCCTCCTCCATCACCTATCTCTCTAGAGCTGGAAGCACCATCCTGCTTCCCTCTAGCAAGTGCTAAGAGTTCCAAACGACCTGCAGCTCCTCGAGAAGGCCTGTATCTGGTCCAGTGCCCTTTCAGGGCTTTGATTCAAGTGCACAGTAGGCGCCTTCTCCCCTAGAGTCTAACTGGTTGCTAAAGAAGTATTAACCTAAGTATTTTTTCACTCCTTGCCATGCAGTTGACTTTCCTATACAGGTTTGTTGTGGGAAGGAGTAAGACTATTTTTAACAAATTGAACAGAATTTATTATTTAAAATGTTAGTTTTACAAAAGGAATTCTGTAGGGATAATGTAAATGTAATGACACAGCTATGGTTTGGTAGACCAACTGGAACCACATTCCTGGGCAACTTCCTGAGCATGCACAGGTCATGAGTAGGGAGAGATTAACACACATCATCCAAGGAACAAAGAATTGAGGGCAGCAGCTGTCACTGACAACATGCATCAGAATTGCCTGGGGATACAGCCTGGGACTCAGCTTAGACCTACACCAGCATCCCTTCCTGCTCATCGGCCAGATGGTTTTGTTATTGCTCCCCATTCCAAGCCCTCCACATGCTCTGGATGTGTATGCACTGTGTTTACTGAAGTGTTGGGGGAGAAATCAGAAATCCCTTCTGCTGCCTTTAATAGCAATTGTTCTGTGATGAGAAAAGCAATTGTGACATTTTAAGCCATAATGATGATTCAACTGAAATGTATATATTTGCTTTCATAAGTTTCTCTTAAAATTCTGAGATAATTTCAGAAACCTACTGTTATTAGAAAATAGGACCATACCACCCTGTTTATAAGAAGAATTTCTAAAGCTGCTTTATAAATAGAAAATATCTTACCAAACTGATGATTGCAAATTCAGCTGTTAGCCTTATGGCTTTAAACAGAGTATGAACAAATCTGAAAATGAATTTGTGTTCAGGATCATACTTAAAATATTCCTCCAAAACCTCTTCTCGCTAAAAGAAGAAAAGATGTAACGTAAGTATCCACTGAAGAAAACAACCTGAGGTGCTCTTAAGACAGCAGTGTTGGGGCCGGGCGCGGTGGCTCAAGCCTGTAATCCCAGCACTTTGGGAGGCCGAGATGGGCGGATCACGAGGTCAGGAGATCGAGACCATCCTGGCTAATACGGTGAAACCCTGTCTCTACTTAAAAATACAAAAAACTAGCCGGGCGACAAGGCGGGAGCCTGTAGTCCCAGCTACTCGGGAGGCTGAGGCAGGAGGATGGCATAAACCCGGGAGGCGGAGCTTGCAGTGAGCTGAGATCCGGCCACTGCACTCCAGCCTGGGTGGCAGAGCAAGACTCCGTCTCAAAAAAAAAAAAAAAAAAAAAAAGACAGCAGTGTTCACATTTGTGCCCATGTGTCACGATAATTTTGATTGGTGAGATGTCTTTTACTGTTTACAAAATGAACAGTGGGATCCTGAAATACCATAATGATTTAATACTCATCAACATTCACTTAAAAATAATATGAGCTTAAGCTCAGAAAAGTTGATGTTCTTTTTCATCCTTTCCCCCACATAACTCCATCCAAATGCAAGCTACTAGTAGGCTTTAATGTCTTACTGACAGTATGTCATTCTTCCCTGCAATAAACTTTGAAAAAAATATAGTTTCCGTAACCATGAGGCTCTAAGCATGTGCTGATAAATACAATAGTCACTAGCCACATGTGGCTATTATGTACCTGAGGAAGTACATTTTTAAATTTTTACACCATGTAAGTTGATATAAACTTAAATCTTCTTATTTTTTGTTTGTTTGTTTGTTTGTTTGCTTTATTTTTTGAGATGGATTTTTGCTCTTGTTGCCCAGGCTGGAATGCAATGATGTGATCTTGGCTCACTGCAACCTCCACCTCCTGGGTTCAAGCGATTCTTCTATCTCAGCCTCCTGAGTAGCTGGGATTACAGGCACAAGCCACCATGTCTGGCCAATTTTTGTATTTTTAGTAGAGACAGGGTTTCATCATATTGGTCAGGCTGGTCTCAAACTCCTGACCCCCGATGATCCTCCCGCCTCGGCCTCCCAAAGTGCTGCAATTACAAAGGTATGAGTCACTGCACCCAGCAAACTTATTAATTATTTATTTTTACGAAGAGGGTTAAATTATTTTTTAACCCTCTTCATAAAAATCATGCTTCTGTGTTAAAAGTATTTACATATACTTATATTGCTTGATACTATTGACAATTATCTTTTAAAAAGATAGGTTTTCTGTTATTTGGATAGTATATTTACTCACAATAGCTCACTAATTAAATATACCTGCAGATCAGTTCTTATTCCAGCATGTTCTTTTTACAACACTTTTAAAATAAGATGACTAGATGCCACATGAAATGGGGAGCAAGACTTAAAAACAGATGCCTTTGTACTGAGGGCATGAAACAGATACAAATCTGTGATGAAAATACAAACTCAGGCCGGGCATGGTGGCTCACGCCGGTAATCCCAGTATTTTGGGAGGCTGAGGTGGGAGGATCCCGAGGTCAGGAGATGGAGACCATCCTGGCTAACACGGTGAAACCCCATCTCTACTAAAAACACAAAAAATTAGCTGGGCGTGGTGGCAGGCGCCTGTAGTCCCAGCTACTCAGGAGGCTGAGGCAGGAGAACGTTGTGAACCCAGGAGGCAGAGCTTGCAGTGAACCGAGATCACGCCACTTGCACTCCAGCCTGGACAACAGAGCGAGACTCTGTCTCATAAAAAGAAAAATAAAGGAAAATACAAACTCAATAAAAGTGACACTTACTGGGCCGGGTGCAGTGGCTCATGCCTGTAATCCCACCACTTTGGGAGGCTGAGGTCAGGAATTCAAAACCAGCCTGGCTAACACGGTGAACCCCATCTCTACTAAAAATACAAAATTAGCTGGGCATGGTGGCAGCACCTGTAATCCCAGCTACTTGGAAGGCTGAGGCAGGAGGATTGCTTGAACCTGGGAGGCGGAGGTTCCAGTGAGGCAAGATGGCACCATTGTACTCCAGCCTGGGCAACAAGAGCGAAACTCCATCTCAAAAAAAAAAAAAAAAAATAGTAAGTGACACTTACTGTAAGTGGGTGTAACCGTTCATCAAATATGCCCAAAGATCTATCTGCATCTCTATAAAATAAGAATGTGTATTACTTCAAAAACTGTTAATATCTTAGTATAATATCTGTTTAGTAAAATAATGCCTCCTATATGCCTATGTGCTTTGGTGTTTACTTCACCCAAGCAAATGGTTTTGACAAATTTTCCTTGATACTGACTTGCGGAGGGTTTCCTGACCTCTTCTTCCTCAGCACAGCATGTCCTGTACTGTGAAGTCTTTTATACCATAACCAGTCAGAACTGCCTGTAAGTATTGACCCTCCCTAACAGGCAATGGCAATAAACCAAACACATTTTCACACCTCTAACCACACACTGAAACACAAGAACGTTTTACAAAGCAGTAGTGGTGGGCAATAATCTCTTTAGAACTTTAATACATGTAAATGTGATTCAGATTTGCTAGCTTCCTTAAATTTAAACTACTGAAAATAATAAACACATCATGAGAATATACTACAGGGAACTAAAGAGAAACATCAATTTCATTTAAAAATACAGCCGGCCAGTGCAGTGGCTCACGCCTGTAGAATCCCAGCACTTTGGGAGGCCAAACCGGCAGATCACTTGAGCTCCTTTAGGAGTTCAAGACCAGCCTGGGCAACATGACAAAACCCTGTCTCTACCAAAAGTACAAAAAAAATTATCCAGGCATGCTGACACACGTCTATGGTCCCAGCTACTCAGAAGCCTGAGGTGAGAGAATTGCTTGAGCTGAGATCATGCCAATGGATTCCAGCCAAGTGACAGAGTGAAACTCAGTCTAAAAAACAGCTACAACTATCATCCTCAAAAATAAATGAAGTGAAGCTATCACTCATTCACAAGGAAATGTGTCACTCATGTCACAAGGAAAATAAGTATTTGTTTCCAATGATAAAATTTAACCTTTCCTGAGGACTTTGAAAAACTTGTTCCTTCTACTGTAAGCTTGATAGCTTCTCAATACTTAAAGACGTTTAAAAATAAGATAGGTGGTTAAATTTAAAAAGTGATTTTTGATACAATAAAACATAAACCAATATTTTCCAAATAACTAATGCATATTATAAATGCAAGTATGTGGGGAAATAACCATTTATTGTGCAAGAATGATCGGTGAGTACTGAGAATACATTTGTGAATATGTAAAATGCCACTGTAACTAATTTAAGAAACTAGCACTTGTGAAGTTTTGATTTAGTATTAAAGAATACCCACAACTGTCTTAAAGCTTTAAAAATGCACCTTTTACCAACTACTTATTTGCATAAGGCTAGGTCATCTTATTGCTTCTTTAAAGCAAATTACAAAGAAAGCACTAGAGAATTCAGCTGTCTCCTATTAAGCTCAACACTACAGATTTTCAATAATACAAATACACGACACATTTTTTACCATAAAAAAGTTATCTTTTCCTTTAAAAATTTATGTTAACAATATTGTTCTCAAGGAGTATTTTCTATTGTTACAATCTGAGTCATGGGTTACTACTGACATCTAGTTGGTAGGGGCCATCAATGCTGCTAAACTTTCTGCAATGCACAGGACAGTCCTCATGACAAAGCATTATCTAGCTCACAATATCAATAGTGTTAAGGCTGTGAAATCTAAACTAAAAATAGATTTTGAAAAAAATATCAATTTTATATTTCTATCACAGTAAATATCAATATAATCAATATAAAATCATACTCACTGGGATACTCTATCATTTAAGAATTTAAAAAGTCTCAAGGACCAAAGAAAAAACAAATAATTTGCTTAGATATTTTAGTAGGCACAATACAGCTTATGATGTCTAGAGCTGTGACCTAACACTGAGCTTGATATCATGCAAAGTAATTAGCCAGAATAACAAGACAGGTTTTAAAAAAGCTCACCTTTGCTTGATATGATAATATATCGCCAAGGTCACACTGTGGAAGGAAAAAAAATATTCACAACAATAAATGTTATCATTTGTTAGGCTTGAAGACATTTTTTAAAAGGGGGGCAGAGGAAACTCTCCTAGCAGCTCTGAAATTCAAATCTTATATTTCAGAACAGTACCATAAGGGCACTTTCTTGTTTTCATTTCTAGGCTTTTAGCAAAAATATGAGAATCAAAATGCAAGGCAGTATGCTTTTAGAAAACTGTTTCTGTTGATGATTATAATATATAAGTAATAACATATTTCCCTGTTATATGCTCTTCTACCCACAAAACCTTTCATCCTATGAAATTTATTTTACGCATTTATTTATTTTTTGACCCAGAGTCTCACTCTGTCACCCAGACTGGAGTGTAGTGGCGCAATCTTGGCTTACTAAAACTTCCACCTCCCAGGTAAAAGCGATTCTCATGCCTCAGCCTCCCAAGTAGCTGGAACTACAGGTTTGTGCCACTACGCCCAGCTAATTTTTCTATTTTTAGTAGGGACAGGGTCTTGCCATGATGGCCAGGTTGGTCTCAAACTCCTGGCCTCAAGTGATTCACCTGCCTCGGAACTCCCAAAGTGCTGGGATTATAGGCATAAGCTACCGCACACAGCCTCATGCAGTTTACATCTATGCGTCCATATGTTTAAACCATTTAGTAGTAGTGTTTTCTTTTTTAAGATGTTAGGCCCTGCATTTCAGTTTAGTTCACTATCTCCTACCACCCATTTCTAATTATTTCCCTAAAAATACATAATGAAAGTGCTTTATAACAAATACAATTATTTGAAATCACTTTTGCGTAATTATTAAAAATATATATTAGTAAACATAAGCACACGGAAATCAATGATAGGTGCAGTGATCCTAAAATAAACCATGCTGACAAGGCAGTGTAACAGGACACAGAGTAATATGAATGGCAGGTACCTTCAATTATTTTAACTGAAATATTTATGAACGGATACACCTCTTCAGATATATGTAACTGCATTCCTAAGTTATTCACAGATGCTGCGTATCACAAAACAAGAGGTTCTCTTACATACGTTATGTGCTTCCATTTGCCCTCAGCATCTAGAATGAGGCTCAAAATAACTGAGGGAAGGCAAATTTCAATTTTAATAATAGGTCTATACAGTATTAGCACTTTTTAAAAAGCCTGTAACATTAGCATTTAAGATGGATACGTCTATAGTGCTTTAAGTAGTTTTCATCTCTAAAATCATTTTAAAATCACAGAATTTGAAGTTACATGCTGGAAAGGACCAATGACCTTACATGACATTTAATCCAACACTCATTTTACAGATCAGGGAAACAAACCTTAAAGCTGACTTGCCCAAGGTCCCACAAAATAGGGGGAGTTTCTCGTCCTAAACTCAAATTAAGCAGTGTCTCTCAAACTTTGCTGCACATTAAAATCAACTGAGGAGCTTTACTGTCTCATTTGCAACATGAGACTTTTTAATTTAATTAATTAGCACTGGGTAGGACTTTGGGCATCAGGGTTGTTAAAAATTTCTCTGGTGATTTCAAAGTGCAGCAAAGTTTGGAATGATTGAGTTGGGGTGAAAATCAGAATCTTCTGGGATGCTTTTCTTCACATGAAGATGCCTCACATCCATTCCTATTTTCCTAAAGGGCTTCTCAGTGCCTAGAGATAGAGAAGGTTGAGGTGGGAAGATACAAATGTTTGCAGATATGTATTTTGAAAAAAAAAAAAAACCTTGCAAAAGTGATCCCAATGAGTTCCATCTACCCCATTGAAAACAGTGCACTACTAACTCGTAATAAACATTTTTCAAAATCTTTTCTTGAAGCCAATTTGCCCTATTAATTTGCTCAATAAATCTTTATTTCACTAATAGTGAATATACCAAATGATAATTTCTCAGACTTGTTGATGGGAAATTAAAATTTACTTTACTTTCAGAAGCAGACTTGTAAAAATTAGAGTAATGAGGAAAAAAGCATGAGATTTGTTTGAGCAAGATTAATGTTTAAAACTACTTTTAAATTATATGCTGACACATCAAAACTTTTGAATTCAAAAGAAATCAGGGACACGAGCCACAGCGACTTCTTTTTGTTGTTGTTGTTGTTGTTGTTGTTGCTGCTGCTCAAGGATTTAGAGGCTTGGCTGAATGCAGACATTTAGTGATTACTCAATAGGTCCCAAAGCTCAGGACTTGATACAGGGTTTGAATCCAGTTTCCCCTGAAACACAACTTCATCTCTACTACTGTGATAAGGGAGAGAGGGAAGTGACATTATTATCAGTGTAAACTTGCCTCTTTGTTGTTATTATTGATTTTAGAAACGGAGTTTCACTCTTGTTGCCCAGGCTGGAGTGCAATGGCGCGATCTCAGCTCGCTGCAACCTCTGCCTCCTGGGTTCAAGTGATTCTCCTGCCTCAGCCTCCCAAGTAGCTGGAATTACAGGTGCCTGACATCACGCCCAGCTAGTTTTTGTACTTTTAGTAGAGAAGGGGTTTTACCATGTTAGCCAGGCTGGTCTCGATCTCCTGATCTCAGGTGATTGGCATGCCTTGGCCTCTCAAAGTGCTGGGATTACAGGCGTGAGCCACCATGCCTGGCTGCCACATTTTTTTAAATTATACTTTAAGTTCTGGGATACATGTGCAGAACATGCAGGTTTGTTACATATGTATACATGTGCCATAGTGGTTTGCTGCACCCATCAATCCATCATCTAGGTTTTAAGCCCCGCATGCATTAAGTATTTCTCCTAATGCTATCCCTCTCCTTGCCTCCACCCCCCCGACAGGCCCCGGTGTTTGATATTCCCCTTCCTGTGTCCATGTGCTCTCACTGCTCAACACCCACTTATGAGTGAGAACATGCAGTGTTTGGTTTTCTGTTCCTGTGTTAGTTTGTTGAAAATGATGGTTTCCAGCTCCATCCATGTCCCTGCAAAGGACATGAACTCATCTTTCTTATGGCTGCATAGTATTCCATTGTGTGTATGTGGCACATTTTCCTTATCCAGTGTATCATTGATGGACATTTGGGTTGGTTCCCAGTCTTTGCTATTGTAAATAGTGCAGCAATAAACAAACATGTGCATGTACCTTTATAGTAGAATGATTTATAATCCTTTGGGTATATACCCAGTAATGGGGTTGCTGGGTCAAATGGCATTTCTGGTTCTAGATCCTTAAGGAATTACCACACTGTCTCCACGATGGTTGAACTAATTTACATTCCCACCAGCAGTGTAAAAGCATTTCTATTTTGCTACATCCTCTCCAGCATCTGCTGTTTCCTGACTTTTTTTTTTTTTTTTTTTTTTTTTGAGATGGAATCTCACTCTGTCGCCCAGGCTGGAGTGCAATGGCCGATCTCAGCTCACTGCAAGCTCTGCCCCCCGGGTTTATGCCATTCTCCTGCCTCAGCCTCCCAAGTAGCTGGGACTACAGGTGCCCGCCACCTCGCCGGGCTAGTTTTTTGTATTTTTTAGTAGAGACGGGGTTTCACCGTATTAGCCAGGATGGTCTCGATCTCCTGACCTCGTGATCCGCCCGTCTTGGCCTCCCAAAGTGCTGGGATTACAGGCTTGAGCCACCGCGCCCAGCCTCCTGACTTTTTAATGCGCATGATTCAAACTGGCATTAGATGGTATCTCATTGTGGTTTTGATTTGCATTTCTCTAATGACCAGTGATAATTAGCTTTTTTTCATGTTTGTTGGCCGCATAAATGTCTTCTTTTGAGAAGCGTCTGTTCATATGCTTCATCCACTTTTTGATGGATTTGTTTTTTTTTCTTCTAAATTTGTTTAAGTTCCTTGGAGACTCTGGATAATAGGTCTTTGTCAGATGGACAGATTGCAAAAATTTTCTCACATTCTGTAGGTTGCCTGTTCACTCTGATGATAGTTTCTTTTGCTGTGCAGAAGCTCTTTAGTTTAATTAGATTCAATTTGTCAATTTTGGCTTTTGTTGCCATTGCTTTTGGTGTTTTGGTCACGAAGTCTTTGCCCACACCTGTCCTGAATGGTATTTCCTAGGTTTTCTTCTAGGGTTTTTATGGTTTTAGGTCTTAGGTTTAAGTCTTTAATCCATCTTGAGTTAATTTTTGTATAAGGTGTAAGGAAGGGGTCCAGCTTCAGTTTTCTGCATATGGCTAGCTAGTTTTCCTAACACCATTTATTAAATAGGGGGTCCTTTCCCCATTGCTTGTTTTTGTCAGGTTTCTAAAAGATCAGATGGTTGTAAATGTGTGGCATTATTTCTGAGGCCTCTGTTCTGTTCCATTGGTCTATACATCTGTTTTGGTACCAGTACCATGCCGTTTTGGCTACTGCAGCCTTGTGGTATAGTTTGAAGTCAGGTAGCGTGATGCCTCCAGCTTTGTTCTTTTTGATTAGGATTTTCTTGGCTAATACAAGCTCTTTTTGGTTTCATATGAAATTTAAAGTAGTATTTCTAATTCTGTAAAGAAAGTCAATGGTAGCTTGATGGAAATAGCATTGAATATATTTTATATTACTTTGGGCGGTATGGCCATTTTCACGATACTGATTCTTCCTATCCATAAGTATGGAATATTTTTCTATTTGTTTGTGTCCTCTCATTTCCTTTAGCAGTGTTTTGTAGTTCTCCTTGAAGAGTTCCTTCGCACTCCTTTTAAGTTGTATTCCTAGGTATTTTATTCTCTTTGTAGCAACTGTGAATGGCAGTTCACTCATGAGTTGGCTCTCTGTCTATTATTGGTGTATAGGAATGGTTGTGATTTTTGCACATTGATTTTTGTATCCTGAACTTTACTGGAGTTGCTTATCAGCTTAAGGAGTTTTTGAGCTGAGATGATGGGGTTTTCTAAATATATAATCATATCGTCTGCAGAGACAATTTGACTTCCTCTCTTCCTATTCAAATACCCTTTATTTCTTTCTCTTGCCTGATTACCCTGGCCACAATTTCCAATACTATGTTGAATCGGAGTGGTGAGAGAGGGCATCCTTGTCTTGCACTGGTTTTCAAAGGGAATGCTTGCAGTTTTTGCCCATTCGGTATATTGGTTGTGGGTTTGCCATAAATAGCTCTTATTATCTTGAGATCTGTTCCATCAATACCCAGTTTATTGAGTGTTTTTGGCATGAAGGGATGTTGAATTTTATTGAAGGGCTTTTCTGCATCTTTTGAGATAATCATGTGGTTTTTGTCATTGGTTCTGTTTATGTGATGGATTACATATATTGATTTGCGTATGTTGCATCCCAGGAATGAAGCCGACTTGATCATGGTGGATAAGCTTTTTGATGTGCTGCTGGATTCAGCTGGCCAGTATTTTAATGAGAATTTTCACATCGATGTTCATCAGGGATATTGGTCTGAAATTTTCCTTTCCTATTGTGTCTCTGCCAGGTTTTGATATCAGGATGATGCTGGCCTCATAAAACGAGTTAGGGAGGAGTCCCTCTTTTTTTGTTTGGAATAGTTTCAGAATGGTACCAGCTCCTCTTTGTACCTCTGGTAGAATTCGACTGGGAATCCATTTGGTCCTGGACTTTTTTTAGTTGTTCGGGTATTAATTACTGCCTCAATCTCAGAACTTGTTATTGGTCAATTCACGGATTCAACTTCTTCCTGGTTTACTCTTGGGAAGGTTTATGTGTCCAGGAATCTAGCCATTTCTTCTAGATTTTGTAGTTTATTTGCATAGAGGTGTTTATAGTATTCTGTGATGGTAGTCTGTATTTCTTTGGGATTGGTGGTGACATCCCCTTCATCATTTTTTATTGCATCTATTTGATTCTTCTCTCTTTTCTTCTTTATTCGTCTGGTTAGCAGTCTATCTATTTTGTTAATCTTTTCAGAAAACCGGCTCCTGGATTCATTGATTTTTTGAGGAGATTTTTCGTGTCTCTATCTCCCTCAGTTCTGCTCTGATCTTAGTTATTTCTTCTCTTCTGCTTTTGAATTTGTTTGTTCTTGCTTCTCTAGTTCTTTTAATGGTGATGTTAGGGTGTCAATTTTAGATCTTTCCCACTTTCTGATCTGGATATTTAGTGCTACAAATTTCCCTCTAAACACTGCTTTAGCTGTGTCCCAGAGATTCTGGTTCATTGTGTCTTTGTTCTCATCGGTTTCAAAAGCTTCTTTATTTCTGCCTTCATTTCATTATTTACTCAGTAGTCATTCAGGAGCAGGTTGTTCAGTTTCCATGTAGTTGTGCAGTTTTGAGTGAGTTTCTTAATCTTGACTTCTAATTTGATTGCACTGTGGTCTGAGAGACTGTTATGATTTCCATTCTTTTGCATTTGCTGAGGAGTGTTTTACTTCCATCTAAGTGGTCCATTTCAGAATAAGCACTGAGAAGAATGTATATTTTGTTGATTTGGGGTGGATAGTTCTGTAGATGTCTATTAGGTGTGCTTGGTCCAGAGTCGAGTTCAAGTCCTGAATGTCCTTGTTAATTTTCTGTCTCACTGATCTGTCTAATATTGATAGTGGGGTGTTAAAATCTCTCACTATTGTTGTGTGGAAGTCTAAGTCTCTTTGTAGGTCTCTAAGAACTTGCTTTATGAATCTGGGTGCTCCTGTATTGGGTGCATATATATTTAGGGTAGTCAGCTCTTCTTATTGCATTGATCCCTTTACCACATGTAATACCCTTCTTTGTCTTTTTTGATCTTTGTTGGTTTAAAGTCTGTTATATCAGAGAGTAGAATCGCAAACCCCCCCCCTTTTTTTTTTTTTTTTTTTTTTTTTTGCTTTCCATTTGCTTGGTAAATATTCCTCCATCCCTTTATTTTGAGCCTATGTGTGTCACTGCACATAAGATGGGTCTCTTGAATATAGCACACCAATAGGTCTTGACTCTTTATCCAATTTGTCAGTCTGTGTCTTTTAATTGGGGCACTTAGCCTGTTTACATTTAAGGTTGATATTATTATGTGTGGATTTGATCCTGTCATCAT
Organism: Rhinopithecus roxellana; assembly: GCF_007565055.1. Lineage (NCBI taxonomy): Eukaryota > Metazoa > Chordata > Mammalia > Primates > Cercopithecidae > Rhinopithecus > Rhinopithecus roxellana. The sequence goes on along the minus strand of NC_044559.1, from coordinate 102,119 downwards.
GATGCTACCTGGTTATTTAGCACATTAGTTGATGCAGTTTCTTCATAGTGTTGTTGGTCTTTATGTTTTGCTATGTTTTTGGAGTGGCTGATACTGGTTTTCCCTTTCAACATTTAGTACTTCCTTCAGGAGCTCTTGTAAGGCAGGTCTGGTGGTGACAAAATCCCTTAGCATTTGCTTGTCTGTAAAGGATTTCATTTATCCTTCATTTATGATGCTAAATTTGGCTGGATATGAAATTCTGGGTTGAAAATTCTTTAAGAATGTTGAATATTGGCCCCTACTCTCTTCTGGCTTGTAGGTTTGCTGAAGAGAGATGTGCTGTTGGTCTGATGGGCTTCCCTTTGTAGGTAACTCGACTTTTCTCTCTGGCTGCCCTTAACATCTTGGGATTGCTCTTCTCAAGGAAGATCTTAGTGGTGTGCTCTGTATTTCTTGAATTTAAATGTTGGCCTGTCTTGCTAGGCTGGGGACGTTCTCCTGGATAATATCCTGAAGAGTGTTTTCCAACTTCGTTCCATTCTTCCCATCACTTTCAGGTACACCAATCAGTCGTAGGTTTGGTCTTTTCACATAGTCCCATATTTCTTGGAGGCTTTGTTTCTTTTCATTCTTTTTTTTCTCTAATCTTATCTTCACACTTTATTTCATTAAGGTGATCTTCCATCTCTGATATCCTTTCTTCTGCTTGATCAATTCGGCTATTGATACATACACGTTTCATGAAGTGTAACACGCTGTGTTTTTCAGCTCCATCACGTCATTTATGTTCTTCTCTAAACTCTTTATTCTAGTTAGCAGTTTCTGTATCCTTTTATCAAGCTGCTTAGCATCCTTGCATTGGGTTGGAACATTCTCCTTTAGCTTGGAGGAGCTAGTTATCACCCACCTTCTGAGGCCTACTTCTGTCAATTTGTCAAACTCATTCTCCATCCAGTTTTGTTCCCTTGCTGGTGAGGAGTTGTGATCCTTCGGAGGAGAAGAGGCATTCTGGTTTTGGACATTTTCAGCATTGTTGTGCTGTTTTTTGTCTCATCTTCATGGATTTATCTACCTTTGATCGCTGTTGTTGATGACCTTTTGATGTTGATGGGGTTTTTGCATTGTTGTCCTTTTTGTTGATGTTGATGCTACTGCTTTCTGTTTGCTAGTTTTCCTTCTAACTTTCAGGGGCCTCTTCTGCAGGTCTGCTGGAGTTTGCTGGAGGTCCACTCCAGACTGTTTGGGTATCACCAGTGGAGGCTGCAGAACAGCAAAGATTGCTGCCTGCTCCTTCCTCTGGAAGCTTCGTTCCAGAGGGGCACCCGCCAAATGCCAGCTCTCCTGTATGAGGTGTCTGTTGACCCCTGCTGGGAGATGACTCCAAGTCAGGAGTCAGCTGCCATTTTTAATTAAAGTAAAAGTTACTGACAATTGAATTAGCTGAAAATGCTAGAGCATTTGAAATAAAATAGTTTGTAAGCTAGTTATGTTTATAGAATGAATAGTAAAATTAAAGACAAAGACATTAATATTCTAAATTAGCACTTTCCGAACTGTGTTCTAAAAATCAACACTCATAACCCAAGGAGGTGATAATGATGTACACTGGACAAACCCAGTGGAGCTGGTGCTGGTGTTGGTTGTTGTTCCTTTTAAAATAAACTTCATCTCAGGGTGCTCTCAAAGCGCATCTTTGTGGCCCATGAAGTTCTTATGCACAATGGGAGAAAATCAAATGCAGATACACTGTGGTGCCAGAAGAGAAAAAGCTGTTCCTTCTTCCAAGACTAATGTCCAAAGTAGTACACATTGATTTAGGCCTGCAACGCACTGAAAAATCAATAAAGGTAACCTATCCTTCTCATTGCGTTCAACATTGTCTTAAGGCATAAAGGTATCAAATAAATAGCTACACTTTTTCTGGGATTGCTTATTTGCTGATTTTTCCTTCCACCATGATGTCTAAGATTAAAAGAGAAATTGATACTTAATATTTAGAATCTGGATATCAATATATAGTTGACTCCAATTTCTCAAAATGATTGCTGAAGAGGACAACCAAATAGCTGAAATAATTTTTGAATAAAGGAGTCTGTCCCTTGGCATTATAGTTTTACTCACGATTTCAGTGTCATTGTAAGATGAGGTTGGCTGGCTGTGCTGTCATCAAGGAATATTGTCGAACATGAACTGTATTGTTGAGTAACATGCTCAGTAGATACCTGAAGGGGAAGGGAAGTATAAGTTAAACTTATCAAAGTATACTTTTTCATTGGTTAAAATGTCAAATTTTTCAAAGCGCTAGGATATTTCTTACACTCCATGAACTGCCTGAGTGTGGTATCATGTGCACTCTATAGAAAACCCATTGGAGGCTCTTAACTGCCACAGATGATGTTTGAGACATGGGTTATAAAATGCCATCCTTAATATGGTACCTATCATCAAACCTAACAAGGATTTTATGAATTGCCTTTATAAATAATGAGAAAAGTTTAAAATAAGATTTCATTTTTTTTATAGTGACATAAAACAGCTGAGAATTTTTATTTGTTATTTATTTACTACAGTAAAATGTAATGTATTAAATAATATTGGTATAGGACCATTTTACTGCAATGAATACAAGACTAATGCGTTTACTAAGTTACTAATCGTAAATGTATTATTTCAGGCGATATTATGACAAAACAAGTGTTTCAGATTCAGAGGTTCTGTGTACCAGAGTTGCTAGGCCACCAACAAGCGAGGAAGACATAGGTTTCTCTAGTCCTGTTATCTTATGTGGAGGATAAAAAAAAAAATTTAACTTTCACTTCATGTTTAAATAAGACTGCCATGACATGACTCAAATGAGACCCTCAGAGAATACTTTCCATTCATTTCAAAACTTGATTAATTTTATTCTATAAATCATTTGACCTGCACCTAGGCATTTTCCTGCTGTAACCTTGTTCTCTGCCTGGAATAATGCTTTTTCTCTTTCCTTGTTCCAGCAAGCTTGACTCCATATACCCTCTTGGATCTCTTTGCCAGTAGCCTCACCAAAACATGTTTTCTTGTACACTAACTGGTTACAAGATACTAATTCTAGCAGAGTATTCCCCTCATGAGAAAGTACGCCTCTCTATAAGAGTAAGGGAGAGCCCTAACTGTTCCTACCTCCAGCTGCTCAGCATAAAATGTTGAATAAATCAAAAAGTTCAAGTGTTTGACAAATTAATTCAGTTATAATTTGGAAGGTAAGTCTTACTACATTTAATTACAACAGAAACACTACTAACACTTTATTGTTTATAGGTATTATTTAAGGTAGTCACAAAATAGAAACAAATCTAACTTCAGTCAGCATAAATCATAGAGTATGAAATTTTACAATCTTTAACAAGAAATGGAAGGGTTTACTTAGTAGTTTTAAGGTTTAATGACAAAAACTAGAAAATAATCATACCTCATATTTTAGTAAGTCAAAACCAAAGTCTGACCATCAAAGGTCCAGTACCCATTGGATGCCAATGCCCAACGACTGACTTCTTCCACTATACCTGCTGCCTCTCATTTTAACCCATTAAAAACACTAAAGCTATTTTCCTTGTAGAGGTCTTTCACCTCCTTGCTTAGGTATATTCCTAAGCCAGTGCTGTTTGTTGTTGTTGTTGTTGTTGTTTGTTGTCTGTTTGTCTTTTTTGGCAGCTATTGTAAAGGGGTGGAATTCTTGGTTTAATTCTCAGCTTCGTCACTGTTGAGGTATAACAGAGCCACTGATTTGTGTACATTAATTTTATATCCTGAAACTTTTCTCAATTCATTTATCAGTTATAGGAGTTTTTTGGAGGAGTCTTTAGGGTTTTCTAGGTATATGATCATATCATCAGCAAACAGTGACAGTCTGACTTCCTATTTACTGATCTGGATGGCTGTTATTTCTTTCTCTTGTGTGATTGCTCTGGCTAGGTCTTCCAGTACTATACCGAATAGGAGCAGTGATAGTGGGCATCCTTGTCTTGTTCCAGTTCTCAGGGGGAATGCTTTCAACTTTTTGCCATTCAATATTATGTTGGCTGTGGATCTGTAATGGATGGCTTTTATTACATTGAGGTATGTCCCTTGTATGCTAATTTTGCTGAGGGTTTTAATCATAAAAGGATGCTGAATTTTGTCAAATGCTTTTTCTGCATCTATTGAAATGATCATGTGATTTTTGTTTTGAATTCTGTTTCTGTGGTGTATCACATTTATTGACTTGCATATGTTAAACCATCCCTGCTTCCCTGGTATGAAACCCACTTGATCATGGCGGAGTATCTTTTTGATATGCCATTGGGAACTACAAAACATTGCTGAATGAAATTATGGATGACACAAAAAAATGGAAAGACATCCATGCTCATGAATGGGTAGAATCAATATGGTGAAAATGACCATACTGCCAAAAGCAATCTACAAATTCAATGCAATTCCTATCAAAATACCATCATTTTTCACAGAACTAAAAAAAAAATTCTAAAATATGGTACCAAACAAGACCCCACATAGCCAAAACGAAACTAAGCAAAAACAACAAAACTGGAGCCATCACATTATCTAACTTCGAACTATAAGATAAGGCCATTATCACCAAAACAGCATGGTACTGGTATAAAAATAGGCACATACACCAATGCAACAGAATAGTAAACCCAGAAATAAAATGAAATACCTACAGCCAAGTTAACTTCAACAAAGCCAACTAAAACCAAGTGAAGAACGTAAACCCTATTCAACAAATGGTGCCAGTATAATTGGCAAAGCCACGTGCAGGAGAATAAAACAGGATGCTCAACTCTCACCTTATACAAAAATCAACTCAAGATGGATCGAGGACATAAATCTACAACGTGAAACCATAAAAATTGTAGAAGATAATATGAGAAAAACCTTCTAGACATTGGCTTAGGCAAAGACTTCATAACCAAGAACCCAAAAGCAAATGCAACAAAAACAAAGATAAACAGGTGAAACTTAACTAGAGCTTCTGCACAGGAAAAGGAACAATCAGCAGAGTAAACAGACAACCTGCAGAATGAAAGAGAAAACCTTCACAATCTATACATCTGACAAAGGACTAATATACAGAATCTACAAGGAACTCAAACAGATGGGCAAGAGAGAAAACAAACAATCCCATCAAAAAGTGGGCTAAGGCGATAAATACACAATTCTCAAAAGAAGATATACCACTGGCCAAAAAACATATGAAAAAATGCTAAACGTCACTAATGATCAGGAAAATGAAAATCAAAACCACAATGCCATACCACCTTACTCCTGTAAGAATGGCCATAATTTAAAAAATCAAAAAATAATAGATGTTGGTGTGGACGCAGTGAAAAGAAAACACTTCTCTACAATGCTGGTAAAAATGGAAACTAGTACAACCACTATGGAAAGCAGTGTGGAGATTCCTTAAAACATTAAAAGTAGAACTACCATTCAATCCAGCAATCCCACTACTGGGTATCTACCCAGAGGAAAAGAAGTCATTATACAAAACAGATACTTGCACATGTATGTTTGCAGCAGCACAATTTGCAATTATAAAAATATGGAACCAGCCCAAATGCCCATCAATCAACAAGTGGATTAAGAAATACCACTCAACCATAATAAGGAATAAATTAATGGCATTCCCAGCAATCTGGATGGAATCAGAGACTATTATTCTAAGTGAAGTAACACAGGAATGGAAAACTAAAGATCATATGTTCTCATTCATATGTGGGAGCTAAGCTATGAGGATGCAAAGGCATAGAATGATACAATGGACTTTAGGGACACAGGGAAAAGGGTGGGGGGTGAGGGATAAAAGACTACAAATTGGGTTCAGTGGATACTGCTCAAGTGACGAGTACACTGAAATCTCACAAATCACCACTAAAGAATCTACTCATATAACCAAATACCACCTGTTTCCCCCAAAACCTAAGGAAATAAAAGTATACAAATAACCTATGGCATTCTTCCCAGCAAAAATAAAATAAAATGAAAACTCAAGTTTATGTTTTCCTCTCTCCTTTTTGGCAGGAAAAAGTTTAGGTATGTTTTTAAATAATAACTTTTTTCTTTTTCTGAGACAGGGTCTCCCTTTGTTGCCCAGGTTGGAGTGCAGTGGTGCAATTATAGTTAACTACACGTTAACTACAGCCTCAAACTCCTGAGCTCAAGTGATCCTCTGCCTCAGCCTCCTGAGTAGGTAAAACTAAAGGCACATGCCACCATGCCTGGCTAATTTGTTTAAATTTAACCTTTTTGTAGAGATGAGCTCTTGCTATGTTGACCAGGCTAAAAATAAACAAATTTTAATTCACTTAAATATTTCTAACACTTTGGACATTCATGAAAACAGCTCCATCTATGTTGTGAGGTAATGGGATAATATGGCAGCGTAAGTTTGAATAAAAATATTCAACAACACCTTAGGAGAAAAGTATAATATGCTAATTATAGATACATCACTAAAGAATTGTCTGGGTTAATACCATTAATTATATTGAAATTAAACTTTGATACACATGTAAATATAGGTCCTAAATTTAGATTAAATATAATAGATTGACCACAAATTTATTTCCTCTGCCCCTGCAAGTCTCATTAGTCATACATAAAATACTGGTTACAAACAGGATCAGGACAGAAGGTTGACAGAGATGATTTTTAATAAATGCTGGGACATAAAAAGCACATAAAGGAGTGGTACATAACACAGAAGCACAACTTTGGTCCCTACAGAAAGTGACTGGAAGAGAAGCAAGCCAGTTTGTCTTGCAGAACTAAAGGCAGGCTGTGAACTTAGAGGCAAATGGAACTTTGGAAGGTAGTGGTAAAATGTAAAACAAAAGCCAGCAAGGTCAGAAAATCTGTGGTTAGAGCCCCAAGTCCACCTGTCTTCCCATCTGATGAGAAACTTAGATGTGTGTTCTCTGGATATACCAAACCTGAGAATTTCTAGGTTCAGAAATACCATGGCTTAAACCTGAGATATAAAGAAAACTGTACACCAAAAACAGAACTCCAACTTGCTTCCCTAACTCTGCTTTTGGAAAGCAAGTAGACATTCTTTTACTTCCCAGGCAGAAAATTGGGAGATCCTTTCTCAGAAGAATCTGAACTGGATCAAGTAAAGATCCCCAGATAATACACTGAAGTCCCACAAATGAAAAGTTAGTTTGGCTTCCAAAACCTCACACTGAGTGCCACCAGTTAACAGAAGTCCTGCTTCCAAATAAAACCAGGGAACACCACACATTGGAGGGAAGCCTCCAACAAGACAGATCAAAACAACAGAAAAAAGGAATTCATGGACCAGTCAAAATCAGGAGCAAAACTTAAAAAAAAAAAAAAAAAAAAATCTGAAACCACTGTGAGAAAAAGATAGAAAATTCAATAGAAATATTACAGTAAAAAGTCACAGAAGTTGAAAAAAAAATCGAAGGGGAAAAGTTAAAAACCAATGCAGGTATACTGTTCTAAGCAACCTAGCATCTGAATGACGAGACTGTCAGAAAAAAAGGAACACAGAAAATACAAAAATTCTCAAGAAGAGAGTCTTGAGACTCTCTTCTTGAGACTTCTTGAGTCTTCTTGAGTCTTCTTGAGACTCTCTTCTTAGTAGCCTCAATAAAATGAAAAGATTCCTACCAAGCTGTTATGAAATTTCAGAATCTCAGTGAGAGAGAAGCTTCTAAAAAGCTTCCACAGATACATAAAATCTAGTTATAAATAATGTATCTCACAATGGCAGTAGAGTCAAGAACAACACTGTAATGACAGCACAATTGCAAAATATCTTCAGAACCATAAAGTTTAGATTTAAGCTAGAAGTTTACTCTATATCAAAAAGGAGGGGTTTTAAGATTGGCCAGATCTCTAAACATCTCTGCCCAGGAAAATGTGCTCAAGTACAACTAAAAAGGTTAACAGGACAGCAGGAAACAGAATCTAGGACTCAGGTGATCCCACGTAAGATGGCAGCTATGTGAGATCCCAAAAGACTTTAAGGAGCTAGCACAGAAAAGCAGACATTGAGCATATCTAGGGAAAGCCATTCTATATTGAACTAGGATGACAAAATGCCAAAGAAAGTTGACCCCAACCCCCGGCAAAAAAAAAAAAAAAAAAAAAAAAAAAATGGAACAGATGTGTTTTAGCAGATGGAAAGTATCTTTGAAAGGCATAGGATAAATGCTACAACACTTGGGGGAAAAACAGCTGTCAGAAAAGAGGCAAACAAATATAGTCAGAAAATTAGCTTCATGCTAAAAAAAAAATGGATGTGAAAGCAAACAGACCAGCCAGGGGCTACTTATTGCATTTGGCTGGGTAAAGTAACATAGGCTAGGGAAAAATAGGTGATCCAGAAAAAGTGCAGAAATGCTCAGATTTCAGAACTGTTTCAGAGAAAGAATGAAGGACATATAATGCAGAGGCAAGTGAAAACACCATATGACTTAGCAGTGAATAATATTTGCATAGTCATAATCATGTAAATATTACTGATTTAATTAAAAAGTGTGCTACAATTGGAAGAAACAGAGGGAGAAAAATAAGGTCATGGTGTAGTGAGGAAGGTATGCTTTCACCTGCTACGACAAAGTCAATAGACAGTGCTGACAGCTATTCTATTTTTGTTATTTGTTGTTCTGTATTTGTTATTTTGTTATGTTATTTATTAGCTATTCTATTTTGTTATTTGATTAAAAATATGATTAAATATTTAAGGCGGATCTTTATATCACAACCAGACTATTAAAATTTAACTTAAACGTCAGAAATTCTTAAAAGGTGGACACACTAAGCTGAAGAATTCTCTGGATATTTTTGATACTTAGGAAAATACAAAAAGAGGTCCATGCTATCACCACTGGGTCCCCATTATAATTCAAGAGAGACATTTTTATATCAAACTATCAATTTCTTAACTTTTTGACTGTTTACGTACATGCTTTGTATAGTTGCTTTTTCTTTTTTCTTGTACTAAGAATGAAAAAAAAAAAGGTCACTTCTGACACAAATACCATAAAATAAGAGTAGTAGTTAATGTCTTACTAATTACTCCTAAATAAGGAAAAATTCCATTTTAAAAAATTACTTTCAAAAATTTATATTTAAATTATCTGGTATGATAAATCTCATAAAGTAAAATATAATAACTTAGTTTTACTTTCTGACCTAGTTCACTTTTTGTTTCCATTACATACAAATAAAAGAACCCTTATGTACAAAAGAAAAGAACAAAAAAAAATAAGGGCAGATTAAAAAGTTAGTTAATAAAAAAGTTTAACTGTTGCATATATGAGCCATAAGTATTTTCTCATTCTGCATTTACACTTAGCTTACTTTATTTACCAGAATCTAAGAGTTAACATCTCTAAGAACTACTTTCTGGCCAGGCACCTATCTCCAGATGCACCAGAATCCCTGTAAGCATCTCAAACCACACTTAATGGTCATCTACTAATATGTCACTAAAAACAAAACAACTGGAAAGTAACCTGTCTTAAATTTAAATTTTAAAATGACTATACAAACCTGATTGGACACGGTGTCTGCACCACAAAAAAATCATTTTTTCTAAAAAAGAAAAAAAAAAGGCCAGCATAATAAAAGCTCCAAGAAAACTTGGGCCATGCTTTGTTTCCTACACTGCCTCCACCTTTGATGCTGGAAGGGCCTTGCAGGCAAACATTCCTACCACTGAAGAGTGAGGGACATGGAATAGCTTTGGTTTTACCTCTTCCATGCTCTCTATGTGTGAGAAGCCCATGGCTCTGGAAGGAACTGGGAAAAACAACTCTGATATGGTTTGGATATTTTCCCCCCTCCAAATCTCATGTTAAAATGTGACCCTTAATGTTGGAGACAGGGCCTAGTGGGAGGTGTTTGGGTAATGGCGGTGGATTCCTTATGAATGCCTTGGTGCCATCCCCATGGTAATAAGCAAATTCTCATTCTGGTAGTTTAGGAGTGTGGCACCTTCCCTCTCCCTGCCTCTCCCTTCCTTTCTCACCATGTGGAACCACCTACTTCCCCTTCGCCTTCTATCATGATTGTAAGCTTGCTGAGGCTCTCACCAGAAGCAGATGTTGAAGCCATGCTTGTACAGCCTGAAGATCTATGAGCCAATTAAACCTCTATCTGTTATAAATTACCCAGCCTTATGTACCTCTTTTATAATAATGCAAAAATGAAGACATATTCTAACCAGAAATAACGGACTCAAGACAGGCAAAGTTTACTCAAAGTACAAAAAGAAAGGTTACAAACTCCCATGTTTTACTGTGCTACATTACTTCCCATATTATTATAGATCCTCACTTGTATTCTTGCTGCTTAAATCAACTGGAAAACTTGGCTGTGTATGGCTTTTTAGCAAACAAACGAGGATTTAACATAACATTAAGGAAAATAGGCCGGGCGCGGTGGCTCAAGCCTGTAATCCCAGCACTTTGGGAGGCCGAGACGGGCGGATCACGAGGTCAGGAGATCGAGACCATCCTGGCTAACACGGTGAAACCCCGTCTCTACTAAAAAATACAAAAATCTAGCCGGGCGAGGTGGCGGGCGCCTGTAGTCCCAGCTACTCCGGAGGCTGAGGCAGGAGAATGGCGTAAACCCGGGAGGCGGAGCTTGCAGTGAGCTGAGATCCGGCCACTGCACTCCAGCCCGGGCGACAGAGCGAGACTCCGTCTCAAAAACAAAAACAAAAACAAAAAAAACATTAAGGAAAATAAGCAGAAGTAGGGCATGTTTAAATTTACATTACATCAGATGAAAAGCTTAATAACTTAAAAGTTTCAAGAAGCATAAACTTGGATGTGATAAAACGCATGTGATCAGGGGACTGTGCAAGAGGAGGCCAAAATCACAGATTCAATCTCTGGTGATGAACCACTATGGATGGTTTTTTTATTTGTTTAAATGGAAACCAAGCTGAAGCCTGAGTTCTATCTTTAAAATGTACTCTTTGGAGCAAGGGAAAAGGGGCAAAAAATTATAAATAAAGATAAATCTATGACTCCTCCACACGACAAATTGTGTTGATAAAAAGATGGCAAAATGTATAAACAAAAGTTTACATGATTTCACTAACACATAATAACTAAAAAAAGCATATCACATATTAAAATAAGACAAGTGAATATGTGGAAAGTTGAAAAAATTAAAGCAATATGAGTTTCTAAATACTTTCTATAATACATCTGATCAAACAACAAGAGTTTTGACTCTTTTTCTTGGCAGAAAAAACAATGTTGTCTCACCATCTGTTTGAGATTTTCTCAGGAATATTGTGCTTGCCTTTGGATGGTCAGAAGAGTTGGACTCCAAAGGTATATCTATAGAGGGAGAGGAGAAAAAAAGATGTGATCATTATAAAAATTTATCAACTCATTTATTTGACTGCCACATTTAGGCTATTTCACTACCTTTACTAATGAATATATAGACATAAGATGAAGCCAGGCAAGATGGTACACACCTGTAGTCCCAGCTACTCAGGAGGCTGAGATGGGAAAATCCCTTGAGCCCAGGTCAGGAATTTGAGGCCAGCATGAGTGACATAGTGAGACCTTCCTTTATTTAAAAAAATGTAAATTTGCCTTTAAATTGTGTAAAATCGACTGCATACAATAAAACAAGATGGTAGTATGTTTTAAAAGACAGGTCTATTTTATAGACAAAATATAAGATGTATTCTGGAGTTTTTTTTTTTTTCATTTTAAAAAAGTAAATTCAGCATATCTGTCTCTTCCATGTCATTCTGAGGACATAGAACCTTAGTTCTGTTGAGTAGCTGTCTTCCATAGTCACGTGAGATCTCTAAGTCTTCATTTATTCATTAGCAAAACATAGGGAGAACGTATATAGGCCTTATTTGTATTGCAAAGGGCCAAATGAGACATACATAAACTGTGCTATAATCCTAAAGAATGACAATAAAGAGCCTTTTTTGGGCTCTCATCCAACACTTCTCATCTATTAACTGGTGAGTAAAATCACTCAGAGGCTTTCCTTATACCACCAAGTGGAGTATGTTTACACAAGTAAACATACTTTGTGTATAAAGGTGTAATGAATTAATTCACATATTTGTTTATTCTAAATTCTTAAATATCTTGAAAAATGAGTATAGTACTCCAAGTTACAAAGTCACACTCACCATGAGTCTTAATTATTCTACCTCTGAAAAAAATAAGAGCCCAACCAAAGTGTTTTTTTTTTTTTTTTTTTTCACTTTAAGTTCTGGGATACATGTGCAGAACATGCAGGTTTGTTACATAAGTATACATGTCCCATGGTGGTTTGCTGCACCCATCAACCCATCGAGGTTTTAAGCCTCACATGGATGAGGTATTGTCCTAATGATTTCCCTCCCTTTGTCCCCCACCCCCCGACGGGCCCCAGTGTGTGATATTCCTTTCCCTGTGTCCATGTGTTCTCATTGTGCTTTTTGCTTAGGATTGTCTTGGCTATACGGAGCCGAAACAAAGTTTAAATGGAAGAGCTATAAGACATTTCCTCTACAGTAATAAATCTCTGGTATTCAAATGAAACCAAAGAGCCAATGGATTTAATATCTTTATGATACAATGTTTTCTATTTGGAAAAATTTACTTTTTATTCAAGAACCATATTGTTACCCAGAATTCTTTTCACTTAGATTCATCTCGTTGCAAAACTTTAGAGGCAAACCAACTGTTTTCTCTTTTCTACCCCCTCCCATCCCTCTGCCTCTCCCAGCAGTGTAGAGACTGAAAAACTCCAACTTTCTTATCTTTGAACAAGATGCTATTGTCAGGAGGGGGAAGGACAAAGAGGGAGCCATGGCAACAAACAGTCTTACACAGGCAAGGTCTGACATTTTAACCTTCAATCTTTATATTACACATTCAAAGTCTACATTTACGTTTTACGTCTTTTGAAAGTTTTGACCACAAACAAACTCCACCTCTCTTTTAGAACAAGGAGGTAAATAATGTCTGTTAAGTCGCCAGACTTAATTAATCTGGAGACACATTTTGTGTTAAAGTAAGAATTTTAAAGTAATCAGAGCCACATAGGTAAACTCCTTGGGGGAACCCCCTCACACCCATTTTTCTGCAGCCCTGGCCATGACATTTCACACCTTTCCCAATTATTTTAAGCACCCTCCATTTTCTTTCCTTCTATGTTCAAATTAGTTAGAAGAAAGCAAGCAGCTTCTATCACGGTGACTTAAAGCAACCCATACAGTCTCTCCTATGGCAACCTGCATTCTGATTTTAAATAAGAAATCACCAAATATTTCAATATAAATTGTCCTGAGATTTAGCTACTTTAACAAAGGAAACAATTAGGCACTTACCTGGTTGCTTCACTTAGGTACCATCTGGATAGGTACAAAGAGAATGGGATGGGTACTGGAAAGTTGGGATATTTGAGTTTTTATTGAGAAAAGGAAGAGAATATTCCAAAGAAGCCTCAACAAAGTCCCACAGGTAGTAAATAGAGCTACAGACAAGAACAGCCATAAACAAATGGTCCCATGCCAGCCTGGGAGAATGAGATGAGGGAGAAATAACTGGGAGTTTGGGAGGGAAGGAGAAAAGAAACTGGATTCTGTGGGGAAAGACTAGGGGAAAGACCACGTTTTGTTCCTGGCCAGCCCTAGGATAGCTGGCTATAGGCAGAAAGGAGCCTGAGGTTGGGGATGCCTCCCAGAGGACCCTGGTGACAGCAGCAGCCAGAAGTGTGCTGAGGACAGATGGCACCCGTTACCTCCTTACCTTCTGGCATCTCCCGTTCACAGATGTGGTGCACGTGGAGGCCCTCACCAGCTTCAAAAGTCACCTCACCAGGCTGTACAGCAGCAGCTGCAGGCACTCCTGTTACCATGTCTCCAGCTGCTGTCTTATAGATCTCAGACCCACAGGGGCACACTGACCCCTGGTGCTGGTCCAACTCAGGGCTGGCCCTGGGACACACACAACAGGTCAGTACGTTCCCCATGGGGCGCCTCTAATCCTGTCACCACCTGTGCCTCTGCCCACAGCTTTGGCCACACACTCCCACTGCCCTAGGCTGAGGCTATGCTGCACTTGCAGAGATGGTCTTGTCTGCTGCTTGCCTGCCTACGCCACAGCCTGGCCCCAGCCAGGGCTTGGGCCAATGCCCGCACCCTGCCACCTCCCATGAGTTGACTTGTCTGGGAGGGTGAAGACCAGCTGGCTTATTTAATAGGTTGTGAACCCAACAAGCGCTGAGAGACACAAAAAATGCCTGAAGAAAGTACAGATGGAGCTCCTCCTCCTCCTGCAGTCACCTACAGACAGAAGCCCACTGGCCCAGGTGGAAGCCCAGGCTTGTGGCTCACAATGCCCCACCCCACACTTCACAATGCCCTCCCTGACAGCTCACAGTGCCCCACCCTGGCTGCCACCCCTCCCCAACAGCTCAGAATGCCCCTGCCTGGGCTGCCCCGCCCTGTGGCTTATGCTGCTGCTCCTCGTGCAGTGCCAGTGGGACTAAGGTTTTCATTCATTACCAGCTACTGATCTTTTCAGTCCTAAGAAAAGCACAAGGTGGTTCCTTATTTGAAGCCATCTTCCTCTGAGTTCTATACAAACCCTCAGTTAGTAGAGTGGGTCCCATTAGCAACCAAGTTGAGCAACTTTTATTTGCTGACTGAATGTAGATACACCTGAATTGTTGACTGCTTTTGTAACTAAATACTCCTCTCCTGTCTTCCAATGAGTGGCCATTTTTGTCTGCAACTTGACCACAGCAGGTCCCTGGGGCCCTAGCTCTACTCTCAATAAAGAGTTATGGCTGTGTGTCTTGAATGACACCTTAGGACCCATCCTGCCTCCATCTCTTTCTCCATAAAATAGAAACCTAACTTATTCCTCCAAGTTCTGAAATGCTGAAACTTACCAACTCCCTTTTCTCCCGTTTCTTCCTTCCATGGCAAGGACTTTCAGATTTTCTCTCTTTTACTAACAAAGCATTAAGCATGATTTTGTCATACAAAATAGAGAGCCGTAAAGTGGGGTACCACAGTCCTAATTCAATAAAGATGAATACTCAACATCTGGCAATCAGTATGTGCCTGACAGTGTTCTAACTGTGCTATGCTCATTTAACCCTTAGAAACAATCTCATTTTACAGGTTTTACAGAAGACACTGAAATGGAAAAGGCAAGTTATCTCCCCAAGGTCACACGACTGCTCAGGCTGGGGCCACAGTTTAATCCCAGGTAGTATAAATTCCCCAGTTACTCAAGCATGATTATCAGAAACTGTATTGGTTCATTTTCACACTGCTATGAAGAAGTACCTTAAGTTGAGTAATTTATAAAGGAAACAGGCTTAATCGACTCATGTTCTACATGGCTGGGAGACCTCAGGAAACTTACAATCACAGTGGAAAAGGAAGCAGGCACTTCTTACATGGCAGCAGGCCAGAGAGTGTGAGCGTGTGAAGGAGCAACTGTCAAACATGTATAAAACCATCAGATCTCATAAGAACTCACTCACTATCATGAGAACAGCATGGGAGAAACTGCCCCCATGATCCAGTTATCTCCCACTGGGTCCCTCCCTCAACACGTGGGGATTATGGGATTACAATTCAAGATGAGATTTGGGTGGGGACATGCCCAAACCATATCAGAAAGTAAAGGCAGAAGTCAAGCTTGGAGGGAAAGTGACACTGTAGATTAGTATATTTTTAAAAGAAAAACATTTTTTTAATGTGGATTTTAAAATACCTCCCCTTCATTCAACATTGATTAAGTCCCTTCTACATGCCAAGCACTGTATGTGTGAAACAGTCTTAACTCTTTTTTTTTTTTAGACCGAGTCTTGCTTTGTCACCAAGGCTGGAGTGCAGTGGCGCAATCTCGGCTCACTGCAAGCTCCGCCTCCCAGGTTCACGCCATTCTCCTGCCTCAGCCTCCCAAGTAGCTGGGACTACAGGCACCTGCCACCATGCCTGGCTACTTTTTCTATTTTTAGTAGATACGAGGTTTCACCATGTTAGCCAGAATGATCTTGATCTCCTGACCTCATGATCTGCCTGCCTCAGCCTTCCAAAGTGCTGGGATTACAGGCGTGAGCCACCACGCCCGGCCAAAACACTCCTAACTCTTAATGGGTGTAAGCAGATACAAAAACAAAGGCTTAAGGAGTTCAGTTTTCTGAGACCACACTGCTGGACAAGGTATAAACCTGGGATACAGATCCACCTCTATTTGACCCCAAATTTGATGCTGGGATGGTTTCAAGTTTATTCTGAAAATGTGAGTCACTGAACCACACAAAGGTGAAGAGTCTCTATCAGATGTGTGTATAGTGGTCTGTATTATAAGGAAGGACTGCAGGAAGTAACAAGACCAATTAAGAGATTTTATCTAAAAGAAGAGTAATGATAAAGGCAGTGGCAGTAAAAAAAAAGTGGAGGAAAATGTTTTCTGATCATTTGGGAGATGGAATAGGAAGTGCTTGGTCATGAGATGTGAAAGAAGAGGGGAAGTAGAGGGAAAACACAGCTGCTCAGGCTCTGCTGGAAAAGACTGGGTACATAGCGGTGCCTTCCTCCTGGCAGAGAATGTAGGAAGAGAAACAGGTAAGGAGGAAAAGATATTTTTTACTCTCAGGGTCACATAAAATGGAATTCTATGGTCAAAAGTTGAATATAAATCTCTGCAGGCTAAGTCAATTTGTGACATCCCAACATATGTTTTCAAAAAAAAACCACACATACTAAATCAAACCATTAAGAGTGGGGAAATTTCCTAAAATTCGCATGCTAATAATATCACCATTTTTCATTTATTACTTTCATGGAGGAATTCTGAATCTATGGTTATGGCAAATGAGGCATCTTGTATAAAATAAAGCTAATACATGAAACAAAACATTTAAAATTCTATTGTCCTCAGAGAATAGAGAATGCAACTGAAGCCATGGACATGGAAGTGATTGCCTTGAGAAGTGGTGTATAGTAAGAAGAATTGGGAAGAAAAATCCCTGGAGAATAGGGTGATTTCCACGGCATTAAGTGAAGCTTGCAAAAGTGAGCACTGGGAGTCAAGAGACCTGCATATAAATCAGGAATGGTTGCCTCCATAAGTCATTAGAAAAGAGATGATGTCTGCTTTTCATTTCTATAACAGCAGCACCTAACACAGTGTGTGGTCAATAAGTACTCAATATGCATTATCTCAATGCACAGAGTCAAATATATTGCCAGGAGGGCAGGAAAGCTACAAATCAGCTATGATAATTTAGTGATTGGGCTTGTGCGCATGTGAGTGAGCTGGATGTCAGGCAGTGGGTAAAGTATTAAACTGGAGGTGAGAAAACAATGACACAAACTGAGGGCTTCTCTTCCCAAGTATTTGGCTGAGAAGAGAGATGTAGGTAGTAGTTAAAGGGTAAATATGGTAAAGAAAGCCTTTTATACCAAGATTCAACAAAAAGGGTGAGTATACTTCTATGTTAAAGGGAAAGAGCCAATAGAGAAAATACAGTTTTGAGTTTATAAGAAAAAAAGGAAGAACAAATGCAGAAGGGCCCTTAAAAGGCACAAGTGCATGCAATCCGGATCAGGGGCAGATTAGCTTTGGACTTACACAAAAGCAAGAAGGGAGAAAGGACCACGTCATTCCAGAGATATTTCTGGTAGAGGAAAGGTTTAGGAAGAGATCTTTTGATGACCTTTATTTGAACAGACTTTTCGAAAAACTACTGTGGGAAAAACGATACTATGTATAGAAAAGTCTACACTTCTTAATATACCTAACAACAACAACAAAACAGTTTGTTACACTAAACAAAACCCAAATAATGTCTTCCATAAAAGTGGATAACTGGAAAAGCAATTTGAGCATAAATCAAGGGGTTCAATTACCAGTAAGTGCATCAAAAAAGTGAAACATGGGTTTAATTTTTCCCACAAAGAGTTACAAGAAGTAACAACAACTTTTGGGGAAGAGGAAAAAATAATTAAGAAGAAAATTATATGCAATTCCAAAATGTGTGAATATTCATAAACTCTAACATAAGGTAACTACAAAAAGAACCAGAAGAATTGTCATCATAGGAAGAAATCGGTAATTTCAAAAATCAGGAAAGAAGGGATGATTCATATGTAATTTAATTTTGTTGAAAATATTTAAGTTTGAGGACAAAAATAGGTGATACATTGAAATGCAGAAACCATGGTGGAAAAAAAAAAAAAGAGTTCAAGAAAGTTCAGTTTCAGTAACCAATATCTAGTAAAACCTTCAGGATCTAGTGGCTACAATCTGCGTTAATAGTGTCTGAAGACCTCGAAATATCATTAGATACCATTTTGGATAATTCTTACAGACTTGAGATGATGTCTATCTAAAGCTACAAAATAGTGCCTGCACTTAACAACAGACACACTCAAAAACAGGTATCCATGACTTTACTTTTACCTTTTATTTTTTTGAGACAGTCTCACTCTGTCCCCTAGGCTAGAGTGCAGTGGCACAATCTCGGCTCACTGCAACGTCTGCCTCCCGGGTTGAAGCGATTCTCTTGCCCTCAGCCTCCTAAGTAGCTGGAATTACAGGCGCACATCACCATGCCTGGTTAATTTTTGTATTTTTAGTAGAGATGGGGTTTCACCATGTTGGTCAGGCTGGTCTCAAACTCCTGACCTCATGATCTGCCCGCCTCAGACTCCCAAAATGCTGGGATTACAGGCGTGAGCCTCTGCACCCAGTCCACAGATATCCATGACTTTAAAAATGGAAGAATTTTAAACTCTCTAAACAGGAAAATATTGGGAAACATTGTTACAAAAATAGATTTTAAAATAGTTTGATTGAAGACAATATTGAAGTACATTAAGAAAAATCCTATCCTACCATGACACTGGCAAGTCTGAGAGAGCAAAGGGAAATAAGTTAGAGTACTGTGATTTGAATTAATCAGGAGTTTGATTCTGTGAAATGAGCTGAGACCTTGTTTATTTATGGCTCCAAAGTAAACTAATTCATCCATTCATTCAATACCCATTTTGTACCTGAGCCCTTAGCAAACATGCCACACACTGTATGTAAGTTTTGGGGATATTGCTTGGACCAACATAAACAAGGTTCTTATTCTTGTGAAAGTTATCTTCCAGTAAGGGAGTTAACAGACTGTGTTGCCCATCACCCCTGCCTGCTTTACCTAGGATGACTACTGATCTCCAGCTATTGGATCATCATTCCAGACAATACGGTAGAGGGACAAAAGAAGGAGGAAGGCTTTTTAGAAGGTACTCATAGCACAGTGCTTACAAATTATTTACTTAAAACTTAGTCACACGACCAAACCTAGCTGCAGGGGAGGTTCAAAAGACATAATCATATAGCTAGGCTAATGAATACAGAAGAAACAATTGGATATGAAAAGGAAACTAACATGCTATTCCACAATCTCTAAAGAAAGATTAGGGAAGTTTTGGCTTAGAGCAAGAATAGTCACAATAAAATTTTACAACCCTTTGCAAGCATATATGAAAACATACCAAAAAGGTTGTAATGATCTTTTCTTAAGCTGAGAGGGCAGAAAAAATGAGAAAAATTAAATTATAAAATGAAACTTTGGTTTAGAGGTAAGAAACATTTTGCAACAGTCAAGAGGTCAGGGTTGTACAGTGTATTATGTGAATGTTGTGACTCATTGGTTTCATCTTAGATATCATAACCTGACATTTTGTAAAAGTGGTTTTTCATGAGAATTTTTTCAGGTGCCCTATAAAGTTCTGTCACATCAGAAGTGAATAATAATCTTCCATATTCATGAGATAGCTTAATGGCATCTTCCACAGTCTTTCACTGTTTAGGTAAACCTGGGAATCACGTTTGGGTATTGTCTCATCCAACTTCTGTTATCCATCCCCATCATAAGTCATGAAGGTCTTGGATATTTTGTGCTCTAGCAATTAATTCATCATGAATCCTGGAATTATTTGCTATTCCAGTCATTTGTCCTACTTCACTTCCCACAAGCATAATGAATTTACCACCATAAACTCCTAGACCATATGGAATTTGTACATGTGATTTGACTTTGTGAGCAAAAATTCTATGGATATCTTGAAATTCTTGCCTAGTATAAAACTTATTTTCAGTAGAGATTATATTTCTGCACTCAGGCAGCTATGAAACTTTCACTGTTATTGCTGGTCAGGCTTTCCAGAGGTCATGATAACCTCCTAGGTTCTCTGGAAGAGGGACATATTCTTTCGGATGACATTGTAATATTTTGTTCACTAAAATATTTTATCTATATAAATAGATAGTTCCTAATGTCTTGAGTAACAAGACTAACAAGACTAGTACTTTTTATTTTTCTTAGCTCTGTGAGTTAATGTGACCAATGCCTGAGGTTAAGTAGTCAGGCCAGTATTACACTGGTCTTTGCCAGAACTTTTTGTCTAATACATTTCTCTATTGTTTTCTACAGGTCACAGGATGTTAATACGGGTTCTAGAATGCAATTTTTAAAAACATTTTGTGACTGACTGGCAACATGGTAATTTAATTTTCAAATATAATTTGCAAGTAAAATGTGTAGGACTCCAATAAGGCACAATGACCTAGATCCTGAGTATGATCCCATCAGAAGAAGCAAATACTGAGTTGAACAAGCTCACTAATGTCTGCTTACACCAGTCACTTTTGAATGTTCAATGGCAGGCAGGGGAAATGACCTGTGGTTGGCAGGTGTCCACTCAGTATGACCCTGGATTGGACATATAGTTACCTTGAGTCAGGCCAGCCATATGTTGTTGGACTATTCCTTGGAGATACATTCATTAGTGACTGTTAAAGTACCTGAGTCATTAGATGCCTGTAGACTATGCCCATTGAGATTTGCATTAGGTGCAAGCTGCCTGGCTGTGCTGACACTGACTGATGCTGTGAGGTTTCACAATGACATGGCAGCCAATTACATATGCTCAGATTTACCATGTACCAAGAGTTATTCATACAATTATCATTCTACACGCAGGCAGTAATAAAGGGAGTAAAAAAACCACAACGATGACTCCGGAGACAAATGTACCTCCAGAAGAGTCCAGTGGGTCCAGAAGCCCTTTAGATACTGGTCACAGGCTCCTTTTGGGCAGAGATCACAGCAGTAGCCACCAGGTATGCAGAAGTCCTTAGAGTTCTCATGGGCAAAGCTTCTGAAGGCATCTTGGGCAAGACCTTGTATTTGCTGGTCTTATGATCCTCTGCAGATGGGTCCATTCTCATTTTCTCAGCCACCTTTTACTTCCTGTTAGTTCATTTCAGGTCTCTTATGATCCCAGGCAGCAGTAGTTGTTATTACCTCAGTTCATTCATGCATGTTTATCTCTTTGGGGATGAGAGGACATCTTCACTGTGGACATAATTCTACTGGAGATGAGTGACTTTATTTTAAGACATTGGGATCACAAATTATTATCACGTATCATCAGAGCAGACAATAGCTACCACCTGGGGCTGAAAGCAGATAACTCCATTTATTCTAGAAACATTCTGTCTTGATTATGGCTCCAGTTACTGTGAGGGACTTCCTTTTCTCCATCTATTTTTTACAAGGTTTGAGTCTGAACTGCTAATATTCTACTGATTTACAGATGAAGGGACTGACTGCATCATTCCAGCCTGTCACAGCACTTGCATCAATACTTCCACTTTAAGAGTTTTCCACCTTGTCCAGAACTACAGTCCATTAATCCCCTCATTTTTCTCTCTTAAGAGAATAAACAACACATCTCATGTACATACCCAGACCCCTCTTCTCCCAAATACCAAATACACAAAAATCCAATCTCTCTCCTACCCAAGTAATTTTAGATAGTCTCTTTCTCATAATTACTTTAAGCCCCCTGACTCGATGCTCATCCTTTCTCTGGCAAAATCTCATCCCTGGATGAACACCACTTTGTGTTGGCTCAATGACACCACTCAGTTGAATCAGAAAAATATCAAAAAGTGGTCAGAGGTTCATCATAAATTCAAATAACTTACACAACAAATTGGCCCTAAATATTTCTAAAAATCAATAAAAGTTTTGTTTCTCCAATGACATCATTTCTTCAGAAACTCAACATGTATAACCAATCTTTTCTATGTTCTTCTAACTTTTATTCAACTTCTTTCACCTGATATCTTGCCAAATCATTCAAGGAGAAAATATATCCCATTAGGCAAGAGCCAGTCATCTTCCCATCACCTAAGAAAATAATATGCACAGGATGCGCCCACCTCACCTTTCTCTGCCTCATCATGTCAGAAAAAGTACCCCTCCTTTTCTCACAAATCTGAGATAAAAAATTTAGATGGCCTGTAATTCCAGCACTTGGGGAGATCAATGCAGGCAGACTATTTCAGCCCATGATTTTAAAAACAAGCCTAAGCAACTTAGAGAAACCCATCTCTAAAACAAATACAAACAAATAAGTAGCTGAGCATGGTCATGTGGTGGCACATGCCTGTATTCCCAGCCACTCAGGGTGGGGAGCACTGAGGTGGGAGGATCACCTGAGCCTGGAAGGTTGAGGCTGTAGTGAACCGTGATCACACCACTGCACTCCAGCTGGGGCAACAGTTATTTTTAAAAGGATCTTCTCTGTTAAAAATGATCAAGTAAACAGATGGCTATGAGGCTCGGGTGGCTCCAGTACGCTCAGTTCTTCCTTCAACAAACCAAAACTTGACTTGGTATAAATAATAAAAGGAAACTTAAGTTTAACCCATCAGAAACCAACAACTACCAACTAACTAGAGACTTTCCACTGTAATGTTCCAAATGAGGCCACTGCTTCATTTTACCCAATCAAGTATTTCCTTTTCTTCCACATTCACCATATAAGGGTCTTCCCCCACCCTCCCTAAGCCTCTCTGTGGGAGCTCTGGGGTGCTTGCAGTCTCTGGCTGCTTTATAAATTTCTGAATCCTCAAATACACTTCGTAATGTTTCAAAGTGCCTAATTGTATCTTTTAACAGCTCTTATGGTTACATCATTGTTTCTGGATTTTCAAGCTCTATCTCCTTCGTGGGATTGATTCTCAGTATGTGAATTCTCCTTTACCATTGTAAAGACTCTCCTAATGTGGGCATTTTTTTACAAAACTATACATACTCTTACTATGTGATCCAGCCGTTGCACTCCCTAAGTCTTTATCCAATGACCAGAAAGCTTATGTCCACACGAAAACCTGCACACAGATGTTTATAGCATCTTAACATATTAAAATAGCTGCCAAAACTTAGGAGGAACCAAGATGTCCTTAAGTAGCTTAATGATAAATACAAATGTGGTATATTTAGAAAATGAAATATTAATCACCTCTGAAAAGAAATGAGCTATAACTGACTGCATATTACATACTAAATGCATATCACTAACTGAAAGAAGCCAACCTGGAAAGTTATCTACTCTATGATTCCAAGTATATAACATTCAGAAAAATGCAAAACTATGGAGAGTGAAAACATTTGTAGTTTCCAGTGGTTAGGAAAAGAAAGGATAAATAAATGGAGCACAAGATTATTACAGTAGTGAAAATATACTGCACGATATCATAACAGCTATAATACATTCATCATACATTTCATTCTCGTTATACATTTTCCAAACCCTTACAATGTGTGCCACCAAGAGTATCTCTCTGGGTGATGACGATGTGTCAATGTAAGTTCACTGACTATAACAAATATTCTACTCTGGTGTAAGAGGTTGTTTGTGGAGTTACCCGAAAGTGTACAGGAATTGAGGGTATATGAGAACTCTGGACTCTGCACTCCTTATTGCTGTACACTCAGATCTACTCTAAAATAATAATGAATCTTTAAAAATCTATTACTATCACGTAGCCCTTTTAAAGTCTCCACCTGGTCTGAGCCCATTCTATTAAATCTCAGAAAACACTGGTTAGTAAGCTAGCTCTGACCCAAATGGCCAGAAGAGGCAGAAAAGACCCAGGGCAGGGGAGTATATTGCACATGCATACACCAGGAAACTGGAGGAAGCTTGGAGGCCCTTTAGCCTGGTCCTGAGCCCATTGAAACTGGAGTTATAGGCACAGATGCCTGGGCACTAATCTGAATTTGCCAACATCCAAGGCCATATGAACACAAATGCGCAGAGTCTCCTCTGCAATCTGTAGCTAAGGATGTTAGGCCATGATTGGACTAGGATGGGAGATGAACTGAGGACAATAGATTCTGTAGACTTTTGTTGCCTCTTCCCAGCCCCAAGCATTTCACTCTTTCCTCTTGCCACAGGCAGCAGGGAGGCTCCCTATGAACATCATCCCCACAGCCTATAGTTGTGTCGCCTTCAGTCTCTTATACCCTCCTACGGCACAGTCAGTCAGGACATCCAGCCTTGCAAACTCAAGGGTCCACATAACGGGGTGAGCAGAACCCTCACCTTTGATCTGCAGACAAATACCCCCTACCTTCTGGGCCTCTACCAGCAATTGGAGGCCCTGGAAATTTCCAGACACACACCAGTGTTCTGAACTGCAGGCTGCTATCCCATCCTATGGCAGAGTAGACCTTTTCTCCTCCAGAATTACCGTTATCCAGTTGAATGAAATGTCTTTTTAACATAGAAACAGGGCACAGAAACTAGTGTTCCTTGGCCCTGAAACCCATCACACTGTCTGCAGGTATACACCTGTCCTTAGCAAATACCACAGATTTGAGGACTCAGTCCCTGGAATGTGGTCATTGACTCTGCTTTCAGAAAACATCAAGGTACCTTTGGCAAGTCTGCAGACTTCATGAAGAAAAACAAAAACATAAACAAAACCAAGTGAACACATACACACACACACACACACACACACAGACACCCCGCAAAGTGACTAACAGGATGTCCCTCCAGGACATTTGCAGAGAGAGGAGAAGAAAACATCCCAGGGCCCTTTCACAGCTACTTCCTTGAGCTCCTTTTCTGACAGTGCTGTCTAGACCTGTCTCAGCCCAAGCACCGCCACCCTGATATGCAGGAGCTGGCTTCCTGACCTGAAATTCAACATCAAGAAATGATCTCTTGGCCAGGCGTGGTGGCTCATGCCTATAATCCCAGCACTTTGGGAGGCTGAGGCAGGTGAATTGCCTGAGGTCAGGAGTTCGAGACCAGCCTGACCGACATGGTGAAACCTCATCTCAACTAAAAATTAAAAAAACTAGCAGGATGTGGTGGTGTGCCCCTGTAATCTCAGCTACTTGGGAGGCTGAGGCAGGCAAATCACTTGAACCTGGGACGCAGAGGTTGTAGTGAGCGGAGACCGGGCCATTGCTCTCTAGCCTAGGCAACAAGAGCAAAATTCCATCTCAAAAAAAAAAAAAAAGAAAAAGAAAAGAAAAGAAACGATCTCTTCTACTTAACATTAACAGGAATGTCATCAAGCAGTGTCCTCATTGGCAGGGGTGGAGTGGGGGAGTTTCTTAAAAAGTGAGGTCTCTGCCCACCATCTAGAGGACCTGGAAATTTCCACCAATGCCACAAAAACAAAATCACTGGATAGTGCTCCAATGTATGGCAGATTAGACCATCTCTCCATTAGATCTGGGTTTCTATTCCATTGAATGAAATGGCTTTTCTATTACAGGGTTAGGATAAGGGATCAAAAGGGTCTGACAACTGAACTCCAGCATACAGTCTGCACAGACACTAGGCTTGTGCAAATATGACACAGTGAGGCCCCAGGACCCTTGAGTCAGCTGAATGCATTGAATTTCAGGAAACAGTGAGATACATTCAGCAAAACAGTGGGCTTCATGCTGAAAGAAATCAAGCCAAGAACACACACATCACTCTGACACACAAACACAAAAGACACACACATACACACATGCAAACACATATTCAGACACCCTAGTGGCCAATAGGTCCTTTCACCAGGAACCTGCAGACAGGAGAGGAGAAAGCCTCCCAGGGGACCATCACTGTACTTTCTGGAGCCCCTTATCACATGGCTAGCCCCGGGACAGCACTGTTTTATCCCGGTCCAGCCCAAACTGCCATCACCCTCTGATGTGGAAGCTGGCCTCCTCACCAGAACCTCTCTGTCAGACAAATTTCTCTTCTTTCTAAAATGGTTAGAGAGAACCTTCAGACAGTGTTCTGATCAGGGTCGTTGGAGAGTGGGGCTTCCTAGGAAGTCAGGCAGGGCAGAGTTGAAGCCCTCTGGGTTAGCTGTGGCTTTTGATATAAAGGCATGTAAGACTGCACAGGTCAGGGGGTAGTGAAGGGATGGACTGGGGTGTGCTGAAGAACTCCAGTTGGGAGTGTTCTGTTACTATAGCAGAGTTCCTGAACCTATGTAACACATAAAGAACAGAAATTTATTCTCTCACAGTTCTGCAGGCTTGGAAGTCCAAAATCAAGAGGCCTCTGGAGCAGGCAATCCTACTACATACTCACAGGGAGGCAGGTGAAAGGGAGAGAGGATGCATGTGATGTGCTCACATGACAGAAGAGTGACAAAAAGTAAACCCAATCCTTCAAGCTCTTGTTATATTTACATAAGACCTAGCTATTTTTTATGTATATAAAAAGTAATATCCCCCTTATCTACTATAGTGTAGTCGATACCACCCACATATGGGAAATGCAGAATAGATAAATAATTTATTCTCTCCTTTATCAGTTTTTCCAAAAAATACATGGCTTTTTTACCTAAACACCTCCATTAGGCTGCAGCTCCCAACACTGCTGTCTTAGGGATTAGAGTTCCAACACATACATTTTGAGGGATACATTAAGACCATAGCAATTGTAAAACCAGAGTATCTGAGCCAGGTCTCAATCAAGATAGAAGTTTATTTTGCCAAGGTTAAGAACATGCTCAGAAGAAATAAACACAGAATCACAGAAACAGTCTGTGGTCTGTGATTTTCTCCAAAGATGATTTTGAAGGCTTCAATATTTAAAAAAGAAAAGTGACCTAGAGAGGAAACAGGAAGTGTGTGGTGATCCTCATGTTGCAAGAGAAAAGGAGCAGGTAGGGAAACAGTCAATTATGTACTGATCTTATACTCAATAAATCAGCACTTGATTAGATAAGATGAACAGGGTAGCTACCTGTGGAAATGTTTAAACTCCTATCTGCAACTGCTTGCAAAGCCAAGGAAAGGCGGCTTCTTGCATGACTCAGCTTTCAGCTTAATTTTTTTCTTTTGGCATAGTAAATTGGGTCCCCAATTTTTATTGTCCTTTCATACAATGATCAATCCCTAGATCTATTATTTCACCAGGAGTTGCAAAATAGTGATATTCTAATGCTATCATTATACTTTCATTTATTCACCGAAATACTTACATAAAAAGTGACTTCCCCTTGATCTGTTAGTCATCCAGTGACACCACCCACACAGGAAATGCAGACTAGATGAATTATTCCCTTATCAGCTTTCCAAATAATAAATTGGATAACTGGCAGCCTTTCTCTTGCTTGTAAACTTATTTATTATAATTACAAATCCATGCATTTATTGCTGTTACTATACTAATTGATGTTCCAATTGTCCCGTTTTTGGACAGTAGGAGCATCGTGTCATCTCCTAGGCCCTCTGGTATACCCTAGTTATGTTTCATAGCATCCTTATTTTATGATATGTTAGGGAGATTGAGAATCATCTCATACATTTTCTATCCAGACCTAAATTCAGGCATTTCTCCAAGAAACTCTGATCTCTTTTTTATAAAAAATTGTTATTTCCAGAATATAGCCTGGATATGAGAAATATTGCCTTACTAAGTTGGTCCTTGATTCGTGCCCTTTTCTGTGAATACATACAGGAGTTCTCCTTCCTTCTGGGTTCTCTTTTTTTTTTTTTTTTTTTTGAGAGTTAAAACATATCATGACACGAATCAAGTTAAACTATGCCTCTGAGTTTCAGTTTCCTTTACAGACTATTTATTTTGATGATTACATGAGTTAACACACAGAAAATGCATAGCAGTTTTTGTGATATACTTCAGGTGATCAGTAAATTCTCAGCACAAAATGTGCAAATGGTGAAGGGGGGAACTCCCATGAGTCCTACCTAACTGGATGGCAAACTCCTTAAAGACAGGATCATAGTTCTAAACCTCTGTGTATCCAACATAACTCCTAGCACAATGCTTTGCATCAATCATGAGCTCAAGAAATTATTACTGATGGCCAATAACCAATACATATGTACTTTCAAACCAAATAACAAGAAGAAAATCTATAAATAGCAACCTGTAAGTATCAAATATTTCTGTGTATTGTCATAGGTCTGTGAAACCACAACACACTGAGATACTGAAAGACATGGACTAAATCCAGTTCTAAAGCAATTTGAAATTTCCACAATATAACTTAAATTCATTAAATTTTCAGATTTCTGAATTCATTCAAGTTCTAAAGTTATCATTCTGGGACAGTTCAATGTCTTTAAGTTTTTAATCTTCTCCATTCTAATTTCCTGCTATAAAATCAATAAAATGTAGGTTGTAAAGAAAAAAAAACATATCATGAATCCATGATGACTTGTCCTATCCAAATTGAGGACTATAAAGTAGTTGTTTACTACTTTGTAACTTCTATCTGTATCCTCTTTGTTCTATACTAAGAATCCTAGGTCCTCAATGACACCAGGAATGACAGAATTAAAGTACTATTGCTCCTCATCTGCTTCATCCTATAATACCGATCTACAGATTGAAGATGAACAATACCAACAAAAAACAGTTCTAGGGTCCTTGTTTGGCAATTCATGCTTTCATTAGGATATATTTCCTTTTGGTTGTACAAATTACAATGCTTTAAAGCAACTTGAAACAGTTACTCTTGGTATGTTTAGAACCCTCAACTAGTGTTTTACGACACACTTATGTTTAGGTATTTTATATTCATTTTTTATTTACTGAATTTTCATCATTTATTAAGATATTATTATGAATAATATTAATACTGGCTGGGTATGGTAGAATGGTTCATTCAGATTGGTTGGGACTTGGGTGCTCACTTCAGCAGCACATACACTAAAATCGGTTGGGACTTGGACCATACCAGTGTTTAAATATTTCTCTATCCCCTGCCTTGATGGACCCTGCCCTGCCATGAAAAGTTGACTAAAGTAAGTTTAATTCATTAAAATGTGACTTTAATGTGCCTACTTCTCTTGCAAGACATTTGCCAAGGTTCTAAACTGAATTCTGGAAAAAAACAGGTAACAAATTCTATTATCTGTTTAAGAAATGAATTCTTTGCATTTGCAGAAGAAAGAATGGATGACAAAACTTTGCATCCTTCAAATGAAGATGAAGTGGCCAGGTGCGGTGGCTCATGCCTGTAATCCCAACACTTCGGGAGGCCGAGGTGGGCAGATCATCTGAGGTAAGGAGTTCGAGACCAGCCTGCCCAACATGAAGAAACCCTATCTCTACTAAAAATACCCAAAAAATAGCTAGGCATGGCGGCAGCTGCCTGTAATCCCAGCAACTCAGGAGGCTGTGGCAGGGAGAATTGCTTGAACCTGGGAGGCAGAGGTGGCAGTGAGCCGAGATCACACCACTACATTCCAGTCTGGGCAATACAGCAAGACTCCATCTCAAAAAAAAAAAAAAAAAAAATGAAGTATGCAAAGAAGAAAGAGCTTTTACTTACTTGCATGAAGTACTGAAGATGTGACCTCAATTTCACTTGCTGCTTGATCAGACTGAAAGGCTGAGTGAGATATTGTTGGTGCCAAGCTCACTAGCACTATTAAATCTCTCTAGGCTCTGGCTATGCATGGAGCTGGCACTGGTGTCATCACCTCCATGATGTAGATCTTGCTCATCAAACACTGCAACCAGCTAGAAATGAAACATAAATGTGCATTTATAAATAAAGACATTTAAATTACTACCAAAAAATTATACTACTTTGACATAAGTCTTACAGTGGGAAAATATCTGAGTGACCCCAAAATGTTAAGTTTTAAGAAGCAAAACCTCGGCTGGGTGTGGTGGCTCATGCCTGTAATCCCAGCACTCTGGGAGGGCGAAGTGGGCAGATCACCTGAAGTCAGAAGTTCGAGACCAGCCTGGCCAACATGGTGAAATCCCGTCTCTACTAAAAATACAAAAATTAGCCGGGTGTGGTGGCACACGCCTGTAGTCCCAGCTACTTGGGGAAAGTGAGGCAGGAGAATTGCTTGAACCTGGGAGGTGGAGGTTGCAGTGAGTGGAGATCACGCCAATGCACTCCAGTCAGGGCAACAGCGTGAGACTCTGTCTCGAAAAAAAAAGAAAAGAAAAAAAAGAAAACCCTCAAAAAGACAGTGTTTCTGTTAACGTTGATGCTTTACTTTTACATTTCTGAAGTGAATATTTTATAGACAAAATTCCATGGCTGAAAAATAATGAAAATGCTTGCTATCACAGCATGCTAAGATGAAAGTAAGTTTAAATATGTTCTAAAATATAGGCTATATTGTTAAGTGGAAAGAAAATTGCAAAATACAGAGCGAGAATGTGTATATATATATATATATATATATATACACACACACACACACGTGGTATAGGCTGAACTTCATATAATGAGAGGGGATATTAAAAATTATACATGTTATCTGCTCATTTGTGCATAAGACATCTAAAAAGGATAAAAGGGAATCTAATGAAATAGGCATCTAATAAAAGGAAATCTAATAACATGAGCACACAGAAAAAGGTGGAGAAGAACATAAGTAGCGTAAGTAACTCTGGAAAACTCTATTTTCATTGTTGAAAGCTAAAGACAAAAAAAAATGTCCCACAAATACTATCTTCTAATTAGTAAATTTATTTCTCAAGCATACAATTTCACAATTCTCAATCTACTATACACATGCATACACACACACACACACACACACACACACCAGGAACAAACAAGTGAACATATCTTGGAAAATAAAAGTCAATTTTCTCACTGTTAGGAGTTACAAAGAAGGAAAAGCTAGAATAAACTTGGTGGTGTTAGAATGGAATCAAAGGCCACAATAAGAACTCATGGTTTTTATAAGTAGGTAGGTAGGTACGCAGTCAGACAGGTATAGACAAATGTTAATGCATGTGTAAGTACACCAACGTACAGTTCCTAGCTCTGTCAATGGAGAGATCCTAGAGTAAATGACATTCCAATGCTAATGAGCACACCTAGTGCTCAGATCATGGTTTCTAGTACCATTCTCCAGTTAATGAACCAGGGCTCCCTAGAAAGAGGGTTAATTTCAGGGCTGAAGTCAGGGAAGATGTATGATAAGCCTGGAATGCTTTGTGATGCTAAAAATAAGGAAGAACTCACAAATGTTGACAGCACATCAAAAGGCAACAGGTGCCAACCTGAAGGGGTTCTCAATGGCCAGTGTTGAGTGCTGGGAGAAAAGCTGAGGGTTGGAAGAGAAGCTGAGGCAGGGCTTGGAACATGTCCAGGGTCCAGGATCTAAAATTCCTGGTAGCCTTTGGAATGTGTCTAGAATTGCTAACTCCTTGCTTCTAGCACTCCCTTTATCTCAAGTAGCCATATGTTTCAAAGAAAATGCTAAACCATCACAACTGTAGCTCATTCACTTGATACACCGCTTCCTTTCAAACTCCACATCCTCACCACCTGTTTCTTTGTTTGATCACCAATAAATAGGCTCCCAGAACTCGGGGCCTTTGCAGCCTCCACACTAGTGTTGGCCCCATGGTCCCACTTTCTCTCTTAACTTGTGTTTTCTCATTCCTTTGACTACGCCAGACTTCATAGCCCCCATGGGCCTGGTGTTGGGTCTGATCACCCCAACAGTTGACACAACCTGAAAACAAAATAAATAATATTAGCATTGGATCATAATCCAAAGAATGCACAAAACTGCCATGAGTCCATAATAATATAAATAATTGAATAAACAAGTGCTGTAGAAGCAACTGCTGTTTCCTACTAGAGCATTCCAAATAAATACAGAAGGAATGATGGAAAGAAATCATCAGGCAACCTCTACCGTAATAACTGCTGTAGGTAAAAATCTACTCATGGGTCCTAGGATTAATGGGGGAGAATATGATATCAAACAGGATATTTGGATATCTCTAAATGTCTCCCCATAAGATACATTTCAGCTAAAAAGGGAAAAATACTTGGCAGCCACCACCGTACCAAGATTAACATCACCAGTAATGGCAACATCACATACCATCTGATAAAACGCACTGAGAAGTATGTAACATTACTTCTGTGGCATTCCTGCCACATGAATCATATATATTTCATAGACTGTACCTCCATTTGGGTTTGTCTGATGTTTCCTCATGATTAGATGGAAGGTTACTTCATGACAAAACATTCCACAAACCCAAATGGAAGTGCAGTCTACAAAATATTTACAAAATAAATATGATTTTAAAAAAGTATCAAGGTCACGAATGCAAAAGAAATAATGAGGAAATTATGCAAACTGGAGGAGCCTGAGGAAAAATGAGAACTACGTGCACTGAGGACAGAAAATGGGTACCGGAGGGAGAATTCAGATGCGCTCTGAAGATTAGTTGACTGTACTGACTCAGTATGAGTTTTTCAGCTTTAATAATTGTTCCATGATTATGTTAAACATTAACATTAAGGATAGATGAAGGGTATGCAAAAATACTGTTAATATTATTTCAATTTTTCTGAAGTATACAATTATTTCAAATTGAAACATTTTAAAATAAAAATTGATTCTATTTCTTCTTATAACTAATACAGCTCTTAAAATATGAATGCACTTCCTAAAAATCCCAAAAAGAATAAGGTGTAAGGATCAACAATGACTGTCACCTTGGGATGTTCATCCTACAGCCCCATGCCTAAAGCAACTAACCTTAGAATTCTGAGGAAAGAACCATGGCTGAAGTCAAAATCAACCCCTTTTCTGCATCCAATCCAAGGACAAAAATATACATGTACAGAATTCAAATATCACACATAATTACAATCCTCATTTTATAAATAGTTTTGTCACTTGGAATAAATGCTATTTCCCATGAATATGTACATTTTACATATTATCAATCAATTTATGATACAACAAAGAGGGTCATAGAGACGTAAACAAACAAGAGGCTCACGACCCTACCAAGGTATAATATAAAATCACCTGATTAAATAATCTGGAAGGAAGGTAAGTGGTATCAAGAAATCAAAACAGGATGAATGGTTGAGCCACTCAAAGTTACAGGGAGCAAACTAAATGGGAAAATAAATCGTTAATAGTTACAAAAACTGGAAAGGTGCTTGTATGTATATGACAATGTATATGACAAATTGTCCATAAAATCAACTTGTTTATCTGACATTGGCTGGCAAAGATGTCCTGTACTAGTAACACAGACATTCCCCTAGATTAGGAGTCATCCAGCAAACTTTTCCCGAAAATGGCAAAATAGTAAACATGTTTGGATCTGTGGTCCACATCATCTGTTTCATACTCTACTCGACCATTGCAGGATGAGAGCAGCCACAGACAACACATAAACAAGTAAACAGGGTTATGTTTAAACAAAACTTTAAGTATAAAAGCAGTACTGATAGGGTTTTTGCATATGTTACTTTAATTATGACTTTAATTGCTTAAAGTATTTCCTGGAAACACCAAGTTGTTAATAAATGTTAGTTATTTTTGCTCGAGAAAGTTTCAAGAGATGGAAATTATCAACAGAGGAGTGTGAAAGTCATTGGGCGTTAAGCTAAGCCATACAAACTTTATCCCGAAAACCGTGGGGTGTCCTTGAATGCCCACGAGTTTAATTTCCATTTATTCTGCCTGAGGTTTTAAGGAGCATGCAAAAGGACTAGGAGGGTAAACACCCATAGCTCATTAGTCCAACAATGAAGAAATCACGAGGGCCTAGAGTAATGGAAAGGCAGTGAAGTGAAAAGAGAGTCAAAATGTGTAATTTTCCAAATGCAGAACTGAGGCATTTAAAAGGACTGTATGTGGTGGTTGGGTGCCATTACAAAGGAGGTGGATGAATTTTAGGCATGTAGGTTTGTGGTGCCAGTGGTTGGGCTGGGGACAAGCACATGGGGAAACATGGAAAAAAGAAGATGCATTCAGGTTTAGGGAAAAATATCACATGCTCAGTGTCCAATTCCTGTTAAACACCTGGAGATGGGAGTCCGTGGTGCAAAGGGAGTTCGAGATTAACTGTACATGATTGGGTGATGCTGGCAAGCAGGGAGAGTTGAAGCCACGGATTTCATTAAGGATCCCAATCTGAATGTGGACCACACAAGGGAATCAGAACCAAAACGTGAATACAGCCAAGACTGCAGGTTTCTCTTCCCTTCCTCCAAACCCACTTTCAGAAGAATTTGAGAAGAATTGACTAAAGAATGTAAGTAACCTCCAGGAAACAGGGTTCTACAGAAGCTGGGGAAAGGCCAGTACATGGAAGAGAGATCAGTAGTACCTGCTCACTACAAGGAGGCGCCTCCAAATGTCAATGCCTATTTTCAACAAGTGGGACCCAAAGTGATTCACACCAGTGCTCTAAAATACACCTGACCCTTTTGACTCCCCACAGTCAAAAATCCGAGTTTAACTCTCGACTCCCCCAAAACATAACTCCTAGCGGCCTGCGGTTGAACGGAAGTCTTTGTCACTGATAACACAAACAGTTAAGACCTATTTTGCCTGTTGTTCACATTATACACTGAATACGCTGCTCCCAGCGGAGGCCGAGACTCTTGCCCAGGCGCCTCCCTCTCAGCCCCCCTCCAGCCTCCCCAGACTCACCCTCAGCAGGGCCACCTTCTCCTCATTTCAGTCTGGGGCCACATTCTCCAAGCCTGAGGGACATGGCAGGAGGCAAAGCCAAAGGCGACGTGGCTACAAAGCCGTCTCCCGCCTGCACCCACAGCTTCCGATTCCGGTAGGGGCGCTGGCTCCTGTCCCTCCCCCAGCATCTATACCCTGGTTCTGATAGGACGAGAAGGAACCTTTCAGCCAGCCCTGATTGGGTCATATTATCCAATCAGAGTTGCTGTGCACAGAGGCTCTCATCCATTCCAAACATGCCTTACAGGAGCTCTAGTTAAATAAGAGTCGTTATAAATAGTTGCCCAGTGGGCTTTCGTCGTTACACCCTATTTCGGAAAGCGTGGTCTGTACTGCTCCGCCCTGGGCAGGAGGAGAAGGAAGAGGGCCAGGCACCACTTTGAGCCCGCACTTCCCCTGGATGCTGGAGGCTGCTCTGCCGTGGGTAGGAGGAGAAGGAAGAGGACTGGGCGCCGCCTGCCTGCACTCTCCCTGGATGCTGGAGACTGGAGGCAGTGAGGCAGCGAGGCAGCAATAGTGCGAGGCGACTTTGGAGCGGCCTCACAAAGCGACCTCGCCTTCCGCTGCGCCTGGAGGACACGGGCTGGGAGCCCAGCAGAGCCGTCTGACCCTCCCCGAGCCCCATCCCAGATCCAGCCAGGACCCCTGTGATGCACATGGGCTTCTCCAGAGTCCATTTTCTTCTTGAATCCGGGGCGCAGTGCGGCTTGAACCCAGCCACCGACCTCCTCCTCGCCCTCTCAGAGCCCGCTGGGAGGAGGGGGCCCTCCCCTTCTCTCCTCCGTGGAAGCCCTGAAGCCTCCGTTTCCTCCGGGACTGGGGTCCGGGGCCTCCTGCCCGACCCGCGGTGAGAAAGCGAGCCCAGATCAGGACCCGGTGAGAGGGCGCTGGAACCCGGGAGCGGCAGGAGCCTTGAGGAGCAGCCAGGGAAGAGAAGGGGGTCACCTTCGGCCCCGGCCCCGGGTCCCCCACTGCCAGGCCTCTGTCACCTCCTGGGGGTCCTGCCCGTTGGGGTCCCACTCTCCCGGCTGCCTGTGGGTATCTCATCTGAAACTGGAAATAACCCTCTTCAAAGTACGGCTTAGCAAATATTTATTCGCCCATGCACCCCCCTTTTTTTTTCTTCATAGTGTTCTTTTTGTCTTGGGTCATTTGTGTTTTTCCTATATTGATGTGAAACATTTTTAAAGACACTATAGAGATTAGTCCTTTATTGGTTCATTTCTATTGTAGGTTGTTGTTTCCTACTCTGGTCTTTGTTGTTTAATTTCATTTTTAATTTCTTGCTTGGTTTCATTCATGTAACAATGTTTTTCTTAGAATATTTGTATCTGTATTTGTGAAACAGAGCATCTATGATTTCTAGGTTTTTTATTGTCTGATCAGATTGTGTATTAGTGTAATGCTGGCTTCACAAAACAAATCGAAAACTATCCCTTTCTTCTTTCTCTTTAAGAGAGTGAGCAGTGTCAATATTTTTTTCTTCCTTAAATATTTGGAACATTTTCAAAGTCTGATCCTGGTGTTTTCCTTGTGGAGCATTATTGTTTGTTGACTTGTTGGATTTTTTAAAATAGTTAATTACTTTTGTTTACTATATATAGGAGTGTTCTTATTTTATGCTTTTTTTGTGCCAGTTTTAGTAAGTTGGGTTTTCAGCATCTATTGCGATCTCTGTTGTCAGACGTTCGATCATATGTATTTCACAAAATTCTCTGATTATCTTGTTATAATACTGTTATGTAGAGTTGTTCTTTTGATTCTGATACTGGTCACTTGTGTTCTTTAATCTTTTTTCCTTGATCAGTTTTGCCTGCACTCTCCCTGAATGCTGGAGACCGGAGGCAGTGAGGCAGCAACAGCGCGAGGTGACTTTGAAGCAGCCTCATACAGCGACCTCGCCTTCTGCTGTGCCTCCTCCCAGAGCCCAAGAAGCCCGGAACCTGTGGCGTCCGGCTCTGAAAGGAGGAGAGGGCAAACCAGCCGAGGGTGAGTCCGGTAGTCTGGGATGCCTTTGGCGGAGGAAGGACAGGCAGGAGTCTCGGCCTCCCGGGGAGAATTTCACAAAATTCTCTGATTATCTTGTTATAATACTGTTGTTGTTATAAGGCTGTTGTTTTGATTCTGATACTGGTCATTTGTGTTCTTTAATCTTTTTTCCTTAATCAGTTTTGCTAGTGGTGTATTAACTATATTATTTATAAAAAACAACTTTTAGCCTTGGTTTATTTCTGTTGTTTTTTTTTCCCATTTCATTGACGTTTGTTATTTTTATTATTATCTTCATTCTGTATTATTTGCACTTGATTTTTCTTTCTTGATTCTTGAGAACGAAGTTGAAGTGCCGGGTGTGTTGGCTCATGCCTGTAATCCCAACACTTTGGGAAAGGCCAAGGTGGGTGGATCACCTGAAGGTCATGAGTTCCAGACCAGCCTGGACAACATAGTGAAACCCCCAGCTATACTAAAAATGCGAAAATTAGCCGGACGTAGTGGCAGGCACCTGTAATCCCAGCTACTCGGGAGACTGTGGCATGAGAATCGCTTGAACCCGGGAGGCGGAGGTTGCAGTGAACTGAGATCACGCCATTGCACTCCAGCCTAGGCAATGAGATTGAAACTTCTTCTCAAAAAAAAGAAGAAATAAGTTGGGGTGATTCATTTTCAGTGTTTCTGGACTCCTGCCCTGCAGAGATCGTCTCGCTGTAACCTGTTTCATGTGAGGTAGAGTTTAGAACATGTTTATTGGCCTCTGTGCCTTACTTTTCTTCATGTACTCTTCTTCTTTTGTTAATTTTTCTTTAGGGTTTTTTTTCCTTATATTAAATTGAAGGATTTATGGTTAAAAATCTGTAAGTTAGCCCTTTATTGGCTCATTTTTATCATACGTTCTTGTTCTCTAGTTTGATTTTTGCTGTTTCATTTCTTTGTGTTCACAGTTGTATATAGTAATCTGGTTGATGATGATCTTGTATGCAGTAGCTTTGCTTAATTTATTTATTAATTGTAACACTTTATGTCATGTTAGGCTGTGCTGAGCGCTTCTGAGAGCAGCCAGGTTTCCATGAACTCCCAGTTTACTCTAAATACTCTAGCAACCCACATGTGTGCACACTGGATAATGTCATGCATGTAGGGCAGTGATGCTGGGGAGACACCAACTCTGTCATTCTGTGAATCCACCACACAATCACAAACATTAGCATTAAAATAAAATGGACTGTTAAGCAACTGCAAAGGACTAATAATGCACCTTTGTGGCACAAATGTGTCTTTCTGTATTCAAAGTACTTGTAAGAGCTTCAGGTTCCTTATACTCAGCCACTGACCTCGGGGTTCTTAGTACACAGGCACACATGCACAGACACACATACAGGCACACATATACACATGAATGCACACATGTGCGCACATATTCACACCCACATGCAGATGCGCACACACAGACCCAGGTGAGAAAGTCACATGTACATGGAACAGCCCTTGCTTTGTAAGCCATCTGGCTTTGTAGGGAGAAAGAGGTGGAACAACACACTGGTTACCTTGGAAGAGGGGATGAAGGGAGGAGAGCTGGATATGTCCAGTGGGGAGAAATCCTCAGGATGGTGCTGTTGACACTCGATGGCAATTACGCTCATGCAGACAGGGATCTTGAGTGGTGGGGGCTGAGGGTTCTGAGCACACCTCCCCAGGCAGACAAGAAGAAAGTTGCAAGTGCAGGCACAAGATGAGGAGTCATAGTGAAACTTATCACAACATTCAGCCTCTATTCAGGAAATACTTCACAACACTTGCCAGGTACTTTTAGAGGCACTGGACATACTGAAAAGAATAAAGCCATAAAAAAATTCTGTCCCTGTGGAACTTGCAATTTTGTGCAGAAAAGCAAATAGTTCACTAAAGAAATAAGCACAACCAGCCATGCACGGCAGCTCAGGCCTGTAATCCCAGCACTTTGGGAGGCCGAGGTTGGTGGATCACAAGGTCAGGAGATCGAGACCATCCTGGCTAACACAGTGAAACCCTGTCTCTACTAAAAAATGCAAAAAAAAAAAAAAAAATTAGCTGGGCATGGTGGCGGGTGCCTGTAGTCCCAGCTCCTCAGGAGGCTGAGGCAGGAGAATGGCATGAACCCAGGAGGCAGAGCTTGCAGTGAGCCGAGATCACGCCACTGCACTCCAGCCTGGGTGACAGAATGGGACTTTGTCCAAAAAAAAAGAAATAAGCACAACCATAGAATGTTGGAAGGTGTCAAAAGTTATGGAACAAAATGAAAGAAAGGGGATAGGGACTGCTAAGGGGTGGGCTACAGTCTGAATTGGGAGTTAGGAGGGGTGGGAGTGAGAATGTCCCATTTGATCACAGTCTTGATGCATGTGAGAGAGCCTGGAGGAGAGAGTGAGCAAGAGCCGCCCAAGTGGCTGTAGCAGGCTGGATGCTGCATTTCATAGGGCACAGTAAGTGAAATGTGATGGCTATTTTGTGTAATCCTTTTAAATCCCAATAGAAATAGGACTGTGTGGGAGGACTACATTTTGAAATAATTATTTTCAAAAACACAGCAGTTCCATCCTATTGAGAAGTGGGAATATTGGATGATAAGTTGAAGTATCATTTTGTGTTAGAATATTGAAGCAAATATGGCTTGGTGCGGTGGCTCACACCTGTAATCCCAGCACTTTGGGAGGGTGGATCACTTGAGGTCGGGAGTTTGAGATCAGCCTGGCCAACATGGTGAAACCCCATCTCTACTAAAAGTACAGAAATTAGCCAGTTGTGGTGGTGAGTGCCTGTAATCCCAGCTACTGAGGAAGCTGAGGCAAGAGAATTGCTTGAAGCCAGGAGACAGCGGCTGCAGTGAGCCAGGATTCTGCCACTGCACTCCAGCCTGGGTGAAAGAGCAAGACTCCATAAAACAAAAAAAGAAGAAGAAGAATATTACAGCAAACCATTTAAAAAAACTCCAAATTCCCAGAAATGTGGCAAGACAAGGAACCCTATTGATGGCCCTAACGAAGCCCTATAGATTTCTCAGAGGAGCCTCCATTTGTTAGAACCATACCTAGGGTCGCAGCTGGCTAACACATTCTCCATCAGCCTCTGGGATCAAAGGCGGGGTATGGAGGTTGTCTGGAGAGGGCCATGAGCCTCCCTCTCAGTAAAACACAAGCACAAGGGCTACATCTCTCTTAGTTTTTCGTAACAGAGGAACACAGGCAGAGCTTAGTGTTCCCAGAGCCTCTGAGATCCCAGGCAAAGTAGTTGGTAAGATGCTGTAGATATTTCCTTCTAAAAATAAAAATTCCCCTGGTAAATGCTCAGGCATCTCAATGGCCACACCAGCCCTTGTGTGTGTACCCAACTGCCTTCATCTGCCTCTGTTCCCACTGAAATTTTACATGTGAAATCTGGGAGGGGATTGGACAACTTGCATAGCTTAGTTGATGACTCTCCCACAATCTTATAGACTGTAGTAATCTTTGAGGCTCTTCACCAACTCATGTGACAAAGTCACTTAATTCTGTAAATTTGGGCCAGTTCGTTTTTCTAGCTCTCAGTTTGCTCATCCGTATGCAAGAGGTTTAGCGTAGGTAAACCAAGGACACCAATATGCCTGTCTCTCCAGTTTGTCAATAACAGAAGAGAATCTGAGCTGGGGGATGCTGTTCCAAGTCCCAAAACCATACCTCCAAGATCAGCTGTTTCTCTTTATTCATCACCAGGCATGCATCTCCTTGATACCCTCAATATCGAGACATAAAATGTGACAAGACAGATTATCTATGTGTTATTTTTTTTCTCCATTCCTCATGACTTGTATTTCCTTAACTCATCGGAATCAATTTTCCACATTTTTTGAAGGAAAGTCTTTTGACAAAGATGTTAATTATCTACAAACAGCTGAGAGAAAGGGCTATTGCCCTCAGTGTGCTGGTGATAAATTTCCAAATGATGAATAAAAGATTTCCTAAGGCATCAGTTTCCATGACGGTGTCTTTTTTTTTCTTTTTCTCAGGCACAAGGGAATGAGCAGAGCAGGTACGCTTCTGGATTTGTTTTGTTTGTTTTTAGCTTATGTACAAAATCAAGCTCTGTTTTTTTGTTGAAATATCTTTTTTCTTGTATCAGAGATGGGTTGTAAAAGACTCATTGTGGGTTCAGGGAAGAATGTTTTAACATGCAAGGAAATGTTGCAAAATTGGAAAGAGGACGTAACTTCACAAAACTAAATAAAACTGGGGGAATTTTTAGCATACTCTGAGTAAATCTTATTTGCATCCCGCTAATCCCAATCAAATAATAATTTATATTTGTTTAATTTACTAAACTGCACATTCAATTGACTGAACTGTAGAGGATGAGCAAGTGTCAACCAATAATTATCCTCCCTATGGGCTAACACAGCAGGCTCCAGTGAGTCATAATACACACATTCAGAGGTGGTCCAATGCAGTCCCACCATAGAAATCCTTCCCATGCTTAGCCACTCTTGTCATTAATCTCTGCAGACTCAAACCATGATTCAAACACAGTTGTCCCTTGGCATCCAGAGGATTGGTTCCAGGACCCACTTTGGACACCCATATCTGCTGGGAACAGACCCTAAGCCTGTCATAAACAGACCTTAAAGAAACTGGCCATAAACAGGATTTCTGCAGCAATGTGACGTGCTAGTGATGGCTGTGACACAAACTGCTAGAAGTTGTTGGTTTACTGGAGCAGGGCAAGGAACACCTGGCCCACCCAAAGTGGAAAACTGCTCAAACCACAAACAATAGCATGAGTGGCCTGTGCTGTAACAACATATTTTTGCTGCAGATAATCAGCCAGAGACTGTTTCTCTGCTCCTTGCTAAGAATGCTTTGTTTCCTGTAAGGAATGCTTTTAGCTAATCTATAACCTACAGAAACAGTGCTTATCACTGTCTTGCTGTCAATAAATAAGTGGGTCAAACTCTATTCATGGCTGTCAGCTCTGAAGGCTGTTAGCCCCCTGATTCCCACTTTGCACTTTATTTCTCTGTCTTTTTTTTTTTTTTTTTTCATTCCTCTCATGCCGCTGGGTTGGGGTCTCCACAAGTGGCACCCAACATGAGTCTCGAACCCGGGTTGAAGGGTCACTGGAGCGATGGGTGGAGAACGTGGAACTATGCTGGAGGACACCAGAGTACTCTTAAGCAATCCCCATGGTAAGTAAGAAGGGGAGCTCGGAAACATCAGGGTAACAATGGGACAAGGGTCAAGCAGGCAGGTGACTTATTTGAGTCTGCTTCGGCAGCTCCTCAGAAAAGGGTGAATGAAGGTTAGCACTAGCTGACTTATGCAGCTTTCTAGTGTGGTGGAGAAATACTGCTCCTGGTTTCCGGACCAAGGAACTATGAATATAGAGGTCTAGGAAAAGGTAGGCTGCGCACTGAAAAAGGCATATAAGGATGGTGCCGAGGATATTCCTATAACTATCTGGTCAGTGTGGGCTCTGGTTCATTCCACCTTGGAGCCTTTCCACACAGATGACGAGGAGGAGGAATCAGAGGAAGAAGGAGAGTATAACAAAGTAAAAGAAGAGGTGACAGAGCAGGTTTGCTTGCCAGCTAAAGTGACAAAGGAGGGAGAGGTTTGTCCCTACCCCTCTGCACCCCCTCATCATTTTGAAGAAAAAGAGTGGCCTGATCCTCCAGATCTTTCTTTTCTGGAGGACACTGAGTGAAAAGTAGTTGCCCCAGTGACTGTTCGAGCAGCACCTGGAGCGACCGCTCTCAGTTCTATTCAGGCAGGAATCCACCAAGCTAGATGAGAGGGTGATATGGATGCTTGGCAGTTCCCTGTTAGAATATACTCACCTGATCAACAGGAGAATATTATAGCTACATTTGAATCTTTTCCTTTTAAAATACTTAAAGAATTTAAGCAAGCTATTAATCAATATGGACCAGGTTCTGCTTTTGTAATGGGACTGTTAAGGAATGTTGCTGTCTCTAGTCGGATGATTCCTGCTGGGTGGGATGCTCTTAACTCAAGCTAGTCTGATTCCTGCTCAGTTCTTATGATTTAAAACTTGGTGGGCAGATGAGGCTTCCATTCAGACTCTTCACAATGCCCAGGCCCAACCTCAAATTAATATAACTGCAGACCAACTTTTGGGGGTTTGCAGCTGCGCTGGTTTAGATAAACGTACAGTGGTTATGCAGAATGATGCCATAGAGCAGCTTAGAGGAATGTGCATTAGAGCTTGGGGAAAAAAATCACTTCAGGAGGAAAACAACACCCTTCCTTTAGTGCTGACAAGCAGGGGCCCAAAGAACCTTATGCAGATTTTATAGCCAGGTTACAGGAGTCTCTTAAAAAGGTAATTGTAGATTTGTCTGCTAAGGATATAATGTTGCAGTTATTAGCTTTTGACAAAGCCAATCCTGAGTGCCAGGCCGCTCTGTGACCTATTAGAGGAAGAGCACATTGGTTGACTATATTAAAGCTTGTGATGGTGTCAGAAGTAATCTGCATAAAGCTACTCTACTGGCCCAGGCAATGGCAGGACTGAGAGTGGGTAAAGGAAATACTCTGTTTCCTGGAGCTGGTTGTGGGAAACATGGTCATACTAAGAAAGAATGTAGAAAACATCGGTGAGTCAGACCACCAGTTGGGGGAAAATAGAAAACTGCTAAACCTGAAATATGTCCAAAATTCAAAAAAGGAAAACACTGGGCTAATCAGTGTCACTCTAAGTTTGATAAAGATGGGAACCCAATTTTGGGAAACGCCATGAGGGGCCTGTCCCAGGCTCCATTCCAAACTGGGGGATTTCTGGCTGAGGCCACTCCCTCACCCTTGTACAATGCCTGTCCCCCACCACAGCCAGTAGTGCCACAGTAGCTTTATGCTGCACAAAAGCTGTGAACCTTCTGCTTGGGGAACCCCCACAAAAAGTGCCCAACAGGAGTCTGTGGACCCTTGCCAGCAGGGATGGTAGGATTACTTCTAGGTAGTTCTAGTTTAAGTTTAAAAGGAGTGCAAGTACATATAGGAGTCATTGATTCAGATTACAATCAGAAATTCAAATTGTTGTATCTACTTCTGTTCTCTGGAAAGCAGAGCCAGGAAAGCATATAGCACAGTTCTTGATTGTGCCATATGTGGAAATGGGGAAAGGTGAAACTAAACGTATAGGAGGATTTGGAAGCACAAATAAATAAAACAAAGAAGGTTATTGGGTGAATCAAATTAATGATAAACGTCCTACCTGTGAAATAACTATTCAGGGAAAAATTGTAAAGGATTGGTAGATACAGGAGCAGACATTTCAATCATTTCTCTACAGCACTGGACATCCACAGGGCCAATTCACCTCACTCAATTTAACACAGTTGGAGTTGGTAAAGTCTCTGAAGTATATCAAATCAGTTATATTTTGCATTGTGAAGGACTCAATGAACAATCTGGGACTATTCAACCAATTGTAACTTTTGTACCCATAAATTTATAAGGAAGAGATTTATTACAGCGATGGAGAGCACAAGTGTTAATTCCAGAACAGTTATATAGCTCTCAGAGTCAGCATATGATGCAAGAGATGGTGTATGTGTCTGGCATGGGATTAAGAAAAAATTTATAAGGGTTAAAGAAACCACTTCAAGTGAAAGGACAGAAATCTCACCAGGGTTAAGATATCATTTTTGATGGCGGCCATTGTTAAGCCTTCAGAACCTGTACCTTTAAAATGGTTAACAGATAAGCCAATTTGGATAGAACAGTAGCTGCTGAGTGAAGAGAAACTGGAGGCTTTAGAGGACTTAGTTACTGAACAATTAGGAAAAGGACACATAGCTCCAAC
The DNA here is from genome assembly GCF_007565055.1 of Rhinopithecus roxellana. NCBI lineage: Eukaryota > Metazoa > Chordata > Mammalia > Primates > Cercopithecidae > Rhinopithecus > Rhinopithecus roxellana. The sequence goes on along the minus strand of NC_044559.1, from coordinate 57,449 downwards.
ATTTTTCCCCTGGAATTCTCCAGTCTTTGTTATTAAGGAAAAAAATCACATAAATGGAGAATGTTGACAGATCTTACAGCCATTAATTCAGTTATACAACCTACTGGTGCATTGCAGCCAGGATTGCCTTCTCCTGCTATGATTCCAAAAAATTGGCCTTTAATAGTCATAGATTTAAAAGACTGTTTCGTTACTATCCCTTTAGCTGAGCAAGACTGTGAATGGTTTCCATTTACAATTCCTGTGGTAAACAACCTGCAGCCTGCTAAGCGTTTTCACTGGAAAGTGTTGCCACAAGGCATGTTAAACAGTCCAACAATTTGTCAGACTTATGTAGGACAAGCTGTTGAACCTACTCATAAAAAATTTGTCACAGTGTTACATTATTCATTATATGGACAATATTCTTTGTGCTGCCCCCACTCAGGAAACATTACTCCAATGTTACGATCACTTGCAAAACTCGATTTCTCATGCCAGTTTAATTATAGCTCCTGACAAAATTCAGACTACTACTTCTTACTCCTACTTAGGGACCTTAGTAAATGACACTACCATTGTGCCACAGAAAGTAACCACATGTAGGCATCAATTGAAAACATTGAGTGACTTTCAAAAATTACTAGGGGACATTAATTGGACACCTGCTCTAGGCATTCCTACCTATGCCATGAGTAATCCATTTTCTGTCTTTAAAGGAGATCCTAGTCTCACTAGCCCTCAGCAAGTAACAAAGGAGACTGAGGCAGAAATACAGCTGATTGAGAAGCAAGTGCATAAGGCTCAAATAAATAGAATAGATCCAGAAAAGACTTCAGACTTACTGATTTTTCCAACTCAGCATTCATCTACTGGTGGTGGTGTCCAAGAGCATGACTTGGTAGAATGGCTTTTTCTTCCACATACTAATTCACGGACTCTAACTCCTTATTTGGATCAAATTGCTACTCTGATAGAAAATGGGAGAACTTGAATTGTTAAATTGCATGGATATGACCCTGGAAAAATTATTGTCCCTCTTACAAAGGCACAAATACAACAGGCCTTTATAAATACTCTTACTTGGCAAATCCATTTAGCTGATTTCATGAGTGTTCTTGATAATCACTTTCCAAAAACAAAGATATTTCAATTTTTGAAATTAACTAATTGGATTCTCCCTAGAATAACTAAATTTAAACCAATTGAAAGTACTGAAAATGTTTTTGCAAATAGGTCTAGTAATGGTAAAGCTTCTTATTCTGGATCAAAAAGTAAAGTTTTCCAGATGCCCAGTACTTCAGCTCAAAAAGTGGAGCTTGTAGCTGTAATTGAGGTGCTGACTACTCTTGAGATGTCTGTCAATGTAATTTCTGATTCTGCATATGTGGTTCATTCCACACAATTAATTGAAAGTGCTCAGTTATGATTTCATACAGATTAACAACTGATGACTTTATTTACCCAGTTACAAAGAGCAGTTAGGAATACAATGCACACTTTTTACATTACTCATATTAGAGCTCATACACCCTTTCCAGGACCTTCAACTACAGGGAATCAAGTGGCTGACCGCTTAGTTGCCACAGAATTATCTAACGCTGAACACTTTCACACTTTGACTCATATAAATGCCTCTGGTATTACACGAAGATATAATATTACTTGGAAAGAGGCTAAAGCCATTATTCAACAATGCCCTACCTGTCAAATGATTCATTCTCCGTCCCTTACTAGGGGTGTTAACCCCCATGGATTGGAACCAAACTCTCTTTGACAAATGGATATCACTCATGTTCCTTCTTTTGGTAAATTGGCCTATGTGCATGTATGCGTAGACAACATTTTCTCATTTTGTTTGGGCTACCTGTCAAATGGGAATCTCCTGCTTGTGTTAAATGGCATCTTCTGCAATGCTTCACAGTCATGGGCATTCCAGCTTCCATTAAAATGGACAATGCCCCCAGGATATACTAGTCCAACTATGGCTACATTTTTCTTTCAATGGAATATTAAACATATCACTGGCATCCCATATAATTCACAAGGAAAAAGCCATTGTGGAATGAATGAATATCTCACTAAAATGACAATTGAAAAAACAGAAAGGGGGAGACAATGACTACAGGACTCTGCATATGCAATTGAATCTAGCATTATTGACTTTAAATTTTTTGAGCCTGCCTAAAGGCCAGAGCTATCAGCAGCTGAATAGCATCTACAGAAACCAGCTGCAAAGACAGAAGCAGAACAACTGGTTTGGTGGAGAGATCCAATAACAAAAAGTTGGGAAATAGGTAAAATAATAACATGGGGTAGACGTTATGCTTGTGTTTCTTCAGACCAAAACCAGCAGCTGATTTGGATACCATCAAGACACCTGAAATGTTATCATGAGCCAGATGCCAAGGAAGAGATTTTGGGAGAAACCCAAGGACCCCCTGGTTGCAGCCACATCAAGACTGACAATAAGGAAGACACCAGTCCCAGCAAGCAACACTCATCAGGCACAGCAACCCATGTGGGGCCAGATCAAGAAGTCGACACAGATGGTGGAAGAAAGTCTGAAGACAGTGGAACAACCAGTTACAATGAGTAATCTAATGGTAGCTATGATGGTTGTGCTCACCATTGCTGTGAGTATTCCTCCAGCACCTGCTGAAACAAAAAACAGTTATATTTATTGGGCATATATTCCTTTTCCACCACTTCTATGGCCAGTAACATGGTTAGACCCCCCCAGTGGAGGTATACACTAATGATAACTTTTGGATACCTGGTTCTACAGATGATAGAGGCCCATCTCACCCCAAAGAAGAGGGAATGATTATGAATATTTCCTTGGGATTTGAGCATTTAACTATTTGCTTGGGAAAAGCCAATGGGTGTTTACCTCCCAGTCATCAATCTTGGCTGGCAATAGTGCCTGAGTGTAACATCTTCGTGGCACAATTACGTATGCTTTCTGTTCTTAGTATTTATTGCAATGATTATGCTCCTGTAACTGAAGTTTACTGCCCTCAAAAACCTGTCTGTATAGTGGATTGGACAGGGTCAGAAAAAATGAAGGTATTTGCTTGGGAAGATTGTATTGCAGGGCAGGCAGAGTTGTTGTGTAATTATTCATATGGAGCCATTATTGATTGGTCACATAAAGGGGCATTTATAAGGCTTACCTCTCAATCTGTAGGTAATGGTCACCCTGCATCTAAAGAAAATGATCAGATGGTAGACACTATGAGAAGTACAGCAAAAGTCCCTATTATTTGGACATGTGGTATAGTGGCACCTCAACCCCAAATGATGTGACCTGCTGTAGGAGCTAAACATAAAGAGTTGTGGAAAATATTAAAGGCACTGAAAAAGTAAAGATTTGGGAAGGGAAATATACTAAGCCAACCCAATATAATCCTAATTGCATGTTAGAATTGGCTCACAATGATTCAGTCTGGATACAGAGTTGTGTCTGTCCTCCCTTTCTGCTTGTAGTGAGTGATTTAAAATTTGATCTCCCTAATCATCATGTGACTTGTCAAAAATGTAGATTGTTTTCTTGTGTGAATTCTTCCTTGTATAATGCTGATCCTTCTATCTTAGCAGTAAGAGCCCAAGAAGGAGTATGGATACCTGTAAAGATTTCCCATCCTTGAAAAGCCTCTCCTCCTGTGCATATTATTACTGAAATTCTTCAAAAGATTTTGAGGCACTCTCAGTGTTTCATTTCTACTTTGATTTTAATCATTACGGGATTGATTGCTGTCGCAGCTACTGCCATGGTAGCTGGAGTTGCTTTGCCAACACAGTACAAACAGCAGACTATGTAAATAATTGGCAGAAAAATTCTACTTTGCTGTGGAATTCCCAAACTAATATAGACCAGAAATTAGCTAATCAGACTAATGATCTCAGACAAACTATCTTATGGTTGGAAGATTGTGTAGTTAGTTTAAAATATAGAATGCAGTTACAATGTGATTGGAATACTTCTGAGTTTTGTATTACTCTTCACCTGTATAATGAAACAGAGCATGAGTGGGAAATAGTTAAGAGACATTTAAACGGTCATCCTGGAAATATATCTTTGGATATTGCAAAACTGAAGGAACATGTATTTCAAGCCTCTCAGGCACACACATCTGACGTTAATGCCAGGAACTGAAGTGCTTGAAGGAGCTGCAGATGTATTAGCAACTATTAACCTGTTAAAATGGATCAAGACACTTGGAGGCTCTGTGATTTCAATGATGACTGTGCCTTTAATCTGTGTTGTTTGTCTTTGTGTAGTCTGCAGATGCGGATCCTGAAACCTGTGAGAAGTAGACCACCATGACAAAGCTGCCTTTGCTTTTATCACTTTGCAAAAACAGAAAGAGGGACATGCTGGGAACACGCCCTAAGCCTGTCATAAACAGGCCTTAAAGAAATTGGCCATAAACAGGATTTCTGCAGCAATGTGACATGCTAGTGATGGCTATGACACAAACTACTAGAAGTTGTTGGTTTACTGGAGCAGGGTAAGGAACACCTGGCCCACCTGGGGAGGAAAACTGCTCAAACCACAAACAATAGCATGAGAGGCCTGTGCCTTAACAACATGTTTTTGCTGCAGATAATCGGCCAGTGACTCTCTCTGCTCCTCACTAAGAATGCTTTGTTTTTGGTAAGGAATACTTTTAGCTAATCCATAACCTATAGAAGCAATCCTTATCACTGGCTTGCTGTCAACAAACATGTGGATCAAACTCTGTGACTCTCAGCTCTGAAGGGTGTTAGCCCTCTGATTCCCACTTCGCACTTTATTTCTCTGTGCTTATATTCATTCCTCTAGCACTGCTGGGTTGGGCTCTCCACAACCGAGCTGGTCTTGGCACAAATCCATGCATGCTCAGGTCCTGAAATCAGCCTTGTGGAGCCTGTGGGTAGGAACCTGGCCAATACTGTATTTTCCTGCTATGTTTGGTTTCAAATGTGGAAACTGCCTATATGGACCTACTGCATTTATTTTTTAAAATCCTCTGTCAATGGACCTGCACAGTTCAGACCCAGGTTGTTCCAGGATCAACCCTACAGTAGAAACCACGTATCTTTTTTATTGTCTCTTGGGGTCTGTCTTTTCATCAATAAAATATGAGGGCTCTTGGGAGCAGACCCCCAAAATCTGGCAATAAACTGGCCCCAAAACTGGCCATAAACAAAATCGCTGCAGCACTGTAACATATTAATAATGGCCCTAATGCCCAAGCTGGAAGGTTGTGGGTTTACGGGAATGAGGGCAAGGAACACCTGGCCCACCCAGGTCAGAAAACTGCTTAAAGGCATTCTTAAGCCACAAACAATAGCATGAGCAATCTGTTCCTTAAGGACATGCTCCTGCTGCAGTTAACTAGCCCAAACTATTCCTTTAATTCAGCCCATCCCTTCATTTCCCATAAAGGATACTTTTAGTTAATTTAATATCTGTAGAAACAATGCTAATGACTGGTTTGCTGTTAATAAATACGTGGGTAAATCTCTGTTCTGGGCTCTCAGCTCTGAAGGCTGTGAGACCCCTGATTTCCTACTTCACAGTTCTGTATTTCTGTGTGTGTGTCTTTAATTCCTCCAGTGCCACTGGGTTATGGTCTCCCTGACTGAGGTGGTCTCAGCAAGTGGCATCCATCATGGGGGCTCGGATGCAGGTCGAAGGGTCACTGGAGTGACGTTTGGAATGGAAAACTAGCTGGAGGACACCTGAGTACTCTTAAAGAAATCCCTGTGGTGAGTAAGAAGGGGAGCTTGGAAGGATCAGGGTAACCATGGGACACGTTTGGGGTCTGGTTCGTTTCACCTTGGAACTTTTTCACACTGAAGATTAGGAGGAACAAGAGTATAATGAAGTAACAGAAGAGGTTACAGAGCATGTTTATTTACCAGCTATAGCCAAAGCGGCAAGGGAAGGAGAGGTTCATCCCTACCCTTCTGCACCCCCTCATTATTATTTTGAAGAAAATGGCCCTCCAGATCTTTCTTCTCTGGAGGACACTGAGCAAAAAGTAGTTGAACCAGTGACTGTTCGAGCAGTGCCTCGAGCAACCACTCTTAGTTCTATTCAGGCAGGAATTCAGCAAGCTAGACGACAGGGCGATTTAGAGGCTTGGCAGTTCCCTGTTAGAATACACCCCCCAGATCAACAGTGAAACATAGCTACATTTGAGCCTTTTCCTTTTAAATTACTCAAAGAATTTAAACAAGCTATAAATCAGTATGGACCAGGTTCTCCTTTTGTAATGCGTCTGTTAAAAAATGTTGCTGTTTCCAGTCAGATGATCCCTACTGACTGGGACACTCTTACTCAAGCTTATCTAACTCCTGCTCAATTGTTACAATTTAAAATTTGGTGGGCAGATGAAGCTTACGTTCAGGCTGCTCACAATGCCCAGGCTCAACCTCAAATTAATATAACTGCAGACCAACTTTTGGGGGTTGGTGACTGGGCTGGTTTAGATGCACAAGTGGTCATGCAGGATGATGCCCTAGAATAGCTTAGCGGAGTGTGCGTTAGAGCTTGGGAAAAAATCACTACAGGTGGAGAACAATACCCTTCCTTTAGTGCTATAAAACAGGGACCAAGAGAACTATATGTTGATTTTATAGCTCATTTACAGGAGTCTCTTAAAAAGATGATTGCAGATTTGGCTGTTCAGGATTATAGTGTTGCAGTTATTAGCTTTTGGCAATGCTAATCCCGATTTCCAGGCTGCTCTGTGACCTATCAGAGGGAAAGTACATTTAGTTGATTATATCAAGGCCTGTAATGGTATTGGAAGTAATCTGCATAAAGTTACTTTGTTGGCACAGGTAAGGGCAGGACTGAGAGTGGATAAAGGAAATACTCCATTTCCTGGAGCTTGTTTTAACTGTGGGAAGCATGGTCATACTAAAAAAGAATGTAGAAAAAATTGGCAATCCAGGCCACCAGATAGGGGAAAAGAGAAAACTGCTGAGTCTGAAATATATCCAAAACGTAAAAAAAGAAAATATTGGGCTAATCAATGTGACTCTAAGTTTGATAAAGATGGGAAACCATTTTCAGGAAATGCCATGAGGGGCCATCCCAGGCCCTGTTCTAAACTGGGGCATTTCCAACTCAGGCCATTCCCTCACCCCTGTACAATGTCTGTCCCCCACCACAGCTTGTAGTGCTGCAGTAGATTTATGCTGAAAAAAAAAGCTGTCAGCCTTCTGCCTGGGAAACTCCTGCAAAAGGTCCCAACAGGAGTCTATGGACCCTTGCCATGGGGGGCAATAGGATTACTTTTAGGAAAGCCTAGTGTAGGTTTAAAAGGGGTACAAATACATACAGGAGTCATTGATTCAGACTAAAATGGGGAAATTCAAATTGTTATATCTACTTCTGTTCCCTGGAAAGCAGAGTCAGTAGAGCGCATAGCACAGCTCCTGATTGTGCCATATGTGGGAATGGGAAAAAGTGAAATTAAACAAACAGGAGGATTTGGAAGCACAGATAAACAAGGCAAAGCAGATTATTGGGTAAATCAAATTACTGATAAATGCCCTACCTATGAAATAACTATTCAGGGAATTAATTTTAAAGGTTTGGTAGATACAGGAGCAGACATTCAATCATTTCTCTACAGCACTGGCCATCTGCATGGCCAATTCAACCCACTCAATTTAACGTAGATGGAGTTGATAAAGCCCCTGAAGTATACCAAAGTAGTTGTATTTTGCATTGTAAGGGCCTGAAGGACCCGATGGACAACCTGGGACTATTCAACCAATTATAACTTCCTTACCTATAAATTTATGGGGAAGATATTTATTACAATTAGGATCACAAGTTCTAATTCCAGAACAATTATATAGCCAGCAAAGTCAACATATGATGCATGAAATGGGGTATGTCCCTGATTTGGGACTAGAAAAAAATTTGCAAGGTTTAAAACTTCCCACCAAAGATTAGGATATCATTTTTGATGGCAGCCATTGTTAAGCCTCCAGAACCCATAACTTTAAAATGGTTAACAGATAAAGCAATTTGGATAAAACAATGGCCACTAAGTAAAGAGAAACTGGAGGCTTTAGAGAAATTAGTTACTGAACAATTAGAAAATGGGCACATAGCTCCAACATTTTCCCCTTGGAATTCACCAGTTTTCATAATTAAGAAAAAATCAGGTAAATGGAGAATGTTAACTGGCTTGGGAGCCATTAATTCAGTTATACAATCTATGGGAGCATTATAGCCAGGATTGCCTTATCCTGCTATAATTCCAAAAACTTGGCCTTTAATAGTCATAGATTTAAAAGACTGTTTCTTTACTATCCCTTTAGCTGAGCAAGACTGTGAATGGTTTGCATTTACAATTCCTGCAGTAAACAATCTGTAGCCTGCTAAGCATTACCATTGGAAAGTGTTGCCACAGGGCATGTTAAACAGCCCAACAATTTGCCAGATGTATATGGGGCAAGCAAGTGAACCTACTCATAAAAAATTTTCACAGTGTTACATTATTCACTATACGGATGATATACTTTGTGCTGCCCCTTTCAAGAAATATTACTCCAATGTTATGATCACTTGCAAAATTCAATTTCTTGTGCTGGTTAAATTATAGCTCCTGACAAAATTCAGACTACTACTCCTTACTCCTACTTGGGGACCTTAGTAAGTGACACTACCATTGTGCCACAGAAAGTAATCATATGTAGGCATTAATTGAAAATATTGAGTGACTTTCAAAAATTACTAGGGGACATTAATTGGACACAACCTGCTCTAGGCATTTCTACCTATGCCATGAGTAATCCATTTTGTATCCTTAGAGGAAATCTTAGTCTCACTAGCCCTTGGCAATTAACAAAGGAGGCTGAGGCAGAGTTACAACTGATTGAGAAGCAAGTCCATAAAGCTCAAATAAATTGAATAGATCCAGAGAAGACTCTAGATTTGCTAATTTTTTCAATTCAGCATTCACCTACTGGTGTTATTGTCCAAGAACAGGACTTAGTAGAGAGGCTTTTTCTTCCACATATTAATTCATGGACTCTAACTCCTTATTTGGATCAAATCGCTACTATGATAGGGATTGGGAGAACTCGGATTATTAAATTACATGGATATGATCCTGGAAAAATTATTGCTCCTCTCACGAAGGCACAAATACAGCAAATTTTATAAATAGTCTTACTTGGCAAGCCCATTTAGTGGGCTTTGTGGTATTCTCGATAATAATTTGCCTAAAATGAAACTGTTTCAGTTTTTGAAATTAACTAATTGGATTCTCCCCAAAATAACTGAATTTAAACAAATTAAAGGTGCTGAGAATGTTTTTACAGATGAGTCTAGTAATGGAAAAGCTTCTTATTTTGGATCAAAAGGTAAAGCTTTTCAGACACCCTATACTTCAGCTCAAAACCAAAAGCAGAGCTCATAGCTGTAATTGAGGTATTGACTGCTTTTGATATGCCTATTAATGTGATTTCTGATTCTTCATATATGGTTCATTCCACACAGTTAATTGAAAATGCTCAGTTATGATTTCATACAGATGAACAACTGATTACTTTATTTAGCCAATTGCAAACAGCAGTTAGAATGCACTCTGTGTACATCACACACATAAGGGCTCATACACACCTTTCAGGACATTTGACCAAAGGGAATCAAATAGCTGATTGCCTAGTTACTACTGCAATATCTAATGGTAGACACTTTCACAATTTAACCCATGTTAATGCCTCTGGTCTCAAACGCAGATACAGCATTACCTGGAAAGAGTCTAAAGGTATTATCCAGTGATGCCCAACTTGCCAAATGGTACATTCCTCATCTTTTACAGGAGGAGTTAATCCTCGAGGACTGGAATCTAACTCTCTTTAACAAATAGGTGTCACACATGTTCCCTCTTTTGGGAGACTAGCTTATGTACATGTATGTGTGTACATCTTTTCTCCCTTCTTCTGGGCTACATGCCAATCAGGAGAGTGTTCTGTCTGTGTTAAATATCATCTTTTGCGGTGATGGGCCTTCCAGCTTCTATTAAAACAGATAATGCCCCAGGCTATACTAGCCAAGCTCTAGCTACATTTTTCTCTATGTGGAATATTAAACACATTACTAGTATCCTATGCAATTCTCAAGGACATCCCATAGTGGAAAGAATGAATCTCTCCCTAAAACAGCAGCTGCAAAAGCAGAAAAGGGGAAACACACAATATGGAACCCCATAGATGCAACTGAACCTAGCATTATTAACTTTAAATTTTTTGAGCCTGCCCAATGGCCAGATGTTATCAGCAGCTGAACAGCATCTACAAAAACCAGCTGCAAAGAGAGAAGCAGAACAAATGATTTAGTGGAGAGATCTGATAACAAAAATTTGGGAAATAGGTAAAATAACTTGGGGTAGAGGTTATGCTGGTGTTTCTCCAGGCCAAAATCAGCAGCCAATTTGGATATCATCAAGCCACCTGAAAACTTATCATGGGCCAGATACCAAGGAAGAGATTCCAGGAGGATCCCAAGGACCCCCCTGGTTGCAGTCATGTTGAGGCTGATGCTGAGGTGGACCCCAACTGTCACAAGCAACACCCTTCGAACACAGCCACCCACCTGAGGACAGATCAAGAAGCTGTCACAAATGGCGGAAGAAAATCTGAGGAAAGAGGGACAACAAGTCACAATGAGTAATTTAATGGTAGCTGTGATAACGGTTACCACCACTGCTGTGAGTATTCCTTCAATAAGGGCTGACACAGAGAACAGTTATACTTATTGGGCATATTTATAAATCTTGGCAGGCAATAATTCCTGGATGCAATCATGCTGACACAGTTACACATGCTTTCTGATCTCAGTATTTACCATAATAAATCTCCTATAATTGAGGCATACCACAATCAAAAACCTATTTGTAAACAAAATAGAACCTGGCTAGAAATAATGAACGTACTTGTTTAGGAAGATTGCATTGCAGACCAAGCAGAAGTGCTGCACAACAATTCCTATGGGATCATTATCAATTGGTCCCCAAGGGGATGTTTAGCTTGAGTTGCACCTCTCAGTCTGCGTGCCACAGCCACACTATGTTCAGATGATCTGAACAAAATGGTCAGATTGTAGAAATGATAAGAAGTATGGCAAAAGTTCCTATTATCTGGAACCATGGCAGTATAGTGGCACCTCAAACTCAAATGGTATGGTCCGCTCTAGGAGCTAAACATAAGGATTTCTGGAAACTACTAATAGTTCTTAATAAGATCAAAATTTGGGAAAGAATAAAAAAAGCATCTAGAAAGACACAAACTTATCTTTGGACACTGCAAAATTAAAGGACAAATATTTAAAGCATCCCAGGTACACCTGAGCTTAATGCCAGGAAATGGAGTGCTTAAAGGAGCTGCAGACAAATTAGCAGCTAGTAACCCATTAAAATGGATAAAAGCACTTGGAAGCTCTGTGATTTCAATGATGATTGTGCTTTTAATCTGTGTTGTTTGTATAGTCTGCAGATGTGGATCCTGACTCCTGCGAGATGTAGTTCACCATGACAAAGCTGCCCTTGTTTTTATTGATTTGCAAATCAGAGAAGGGGGACATGTTGGGAGCAGGCCCCCCAAAATCTGGCCATATACTGGCCCCAAAACTGGCCATAAACAAAATTTCTGCAGCACTGTAACATGTTCATAATGGCCCTAAAGCCCAAGCTGAAAAGTTGTGGGTTTACGGGAATGAGGGCAAAGAACACCTGGCCCACCCAGGTCGGAAAACCACTTAAAGACATTCTTAATCCACAAACAATAGCATGAGTGATCTGTACATTAAGAACATGCTCTTGCTGCAGTTAACTAGCCCAACCTATTCCTTTAATTTGGCCCATCCCTTCGTTTCCCATAAGGGATACTTTTAGTTAATTTAATATCTATAGAAACAATGCTAATGACTGATTTGCTGTTAATAAATACATGGGTAAATCTCTGTTCGGGGCTGTCAGCTCTGAAGGCTGTGAGGCCCTTGATTTCCCCCTTCACACTTCTATAGTTCTGTGTGTGTGTCTTTAATTCCTCTAGCACCACTGGGTAATGGTCTCCCTGACTGAGCTGGTCTTGGCAAAGGCTTAATTAATTTATCCCTAAGTCCAATCTAGCTGTTTATCAATATCCTCATGAACAACTAAAACACCTGTTGTGGGTTGGGCATGGTGGTCTTGCCTGTAATCCCAGCACTTTGGGAAGCTGAGGTTGTGAATAGAGATTGTGCCATCGCACTCCAGCCTGGGCAACAAGAGCAAAATTCTGTCTCAAATAAATAAATAAATAAATAAATAAATAAATAAAACACCTGTTGTGAAGTCTTAGGGAAATGTGCCTGGCTCTGGCATCTCCCTGCTTGGGTTGTTCAAATTATGCCAGTGATTTCAATGAAAGAAAAGTATCTCACGGTCTATGTTGTGTCTTTCTTTCTTTCTTTCTTTCTTTCTTTCTTTCTTTCTTTCTTTCTTTCTTTCTTTCTTTCGTTCTTTCGTTCTTTCGTTCTTTCGTTCTTTCGTTCTTTCGTTCTTTCATTCTTTCTTTCTTTCTTGACAGATCTCGCTTGATCACCCAGGCTGGACTGCAATGGTATGATCTTGGCTCACTTCAAATTCTGCTTCCCAGGTTCTAATGATTGTCCTGCCTCAGCCTTCCCAGTATCTGGGATTACAGGTGCCCACCACCATGCCCAGCTAATTTTTGTACTTTTAGTAGAGACAGGCTTTCACCATAGTTGACCAGGCTGGTCTTGAGCTCCTGACTTCCGGTGATCTGCCCGCCTCAGCCTCCAAAATGCTGGGATTACAGTCATGAGCCATTGATCGCTCCACTCACAGTCTTCACTCTCCTCTTAAGTAAAATAGTTTTATAGATATATTCTCACTCAGCTGATCCTTTGTTATTTCTTAAGGAACATTTCGAGTATTCGTTTTTACCACAGTAAATCTGCCACAGTGACTGAGCCCCCAGCCAATATGAACTGCATAGGCATATCCATTGTTTTACATTGTGCAGTGACCCATGAACCAAAGGGTGAAGATGGTGCCTAACTGACAAATTTGAAAGCCTGATCTAGTACTCCAGAAGTTTCTTTATACTCCATTCATGTGATAGAAAAGATCCCTAGTGAGAATGTAAAGATAATAATGAAATGTATTTCATTTTTGAAATACATTTTATACATTGAAATGTATAAAAATAATAATGAAAAATGTAGAGATAATGTGAAAAAATAATAACAGGTCCATTGTTAGAAATTTCCCACACAAATTTTAAAGTATAAAATGCCTGGCAAGAAAATGTTTAAAGGGAAATGACACATGTGGAATTCAAATTACTCTTGGAGCACTCATAGCCTCCCTTAGTAGGTGCAGTGAGCTAGATACCCTAACAAGAGAGTTTGTTTCCTTCCTAAATTTCAAATTATATTAGTGACTGATTTTATTATAATAGTCACAGGCAGTGTGAGCCAGAACTATTTCCATAGCTTCTGTAAAATTTGTGGCATTCTGATTCTTTTTTCCCCTGGATACGCTTTTATTGTTGTTCTTTTTGTTTTGGAAAATGGGCAGTGTGGGAAAGTCAATAAGGCTGCTGAATTTGTCTCCTGTACGTTTAGCATCCAAGCTGCTCAAAACCGCCCTAGGTGTGGAGTGAGAAGTGATTTGCATTTCTGCCTTTCTTTTTAACTTTCCACATATCTGCTGTCAAATCTCCATATGCTATTTTCCACACCTCCCATTTGGAAAATTCCTGTATAAATCCATCATTTTACCAAATGCATTGTTTTAGAGCTGAACTGACTCAGCACTACATATGTTGTAGAATCTGGATGACTTCCAGCCAACTTCTTACCTCTGATTCTTAAGTCTTGTATGCAGTTGGGTGGCGCTGCATACAAGACTTGGTTTAAACCATGGGGGGTGGTTTAAACCACATCCATTGTGTTGGGTTCACTGCTGGGAACATTAAAGAATTTAAAATTCTATTATGAGATTATTGAATTTTTTCAACTTCATCCAAGCAGACATAGGTAAATTGATGTGCAGAAATATTTCAGAAAGTAAGTCAGCAGACATTCAGTTGTCCAGGGGTGCCACCCATGTGGGCTGTGCTGAACACTCAAGCCATTTGTAATCATTAGGTCCTTTAGGGCTTGACCTCTTGTTGAGAAGCTGACACAGCATTAGACAACTATAATAAAAAAGAATTAATTTATACTATATTACATCATGAATCTTTGCATCATATTATTCCAAAATACATATTTTATAATTGTATTATGTGAGAGAAATTAATGTACCCATGGATGAGTATATACTGATTAAAACAAAAATATACAGACTATGCATTTTTTTGGTTATGTAATTTTTTAAAACAGGAAAGTCAATGGTTACATTATATAATTTTATATTTTATATCATAGAAGGTAGTAAGAAGTTCTAGTATCTTTTCTTTCTCACAGACACTGAGTTCTGGCTAAATGCATTACAACTTTTAACAAAAACATTACTGCAAATACATAGTAATGTAAACCTCAGTTCAAAAATAAATCCTTGAATACTATGATCAAAACACTTTGACAATTTCAGAGCTGATTCTATACCTCAAAGAGGTTTGATGACTAGAAAACTTAATTGAAATAAAAGACACTTCCATATCCCTGTTGACCTCTCCAGCCCAGTGATGTTTCCTCTTTCCCCCATCTCTGCTCACAGGCGCCGTGTAGACCATGGTTCTCATGGCAGCCCTAAAGCAGTCACAGGTAGAGGCTCCCTCCAGGGCACTAAAACTTCCATCCCTAGAGTGTGCAGCCAGGCTTGGGCAGCTCCAGAACCCAGCTGACCTCACTTACTGTGGCCAGGGAAAGGTCCTATTTGTGGACTTCTTGCTGTAAGGGGCAGCTCACAGTGCATGTGATTCCTCACATCAGGCAAACTGGCCACACTTTGCAGATGGTGAACTGCACGTCCAGGAGCATAGGACAAGGTTATTCACATGGAGCTTAAGTCGAAGCCCTGGCCAAGCTCTTAGTGTCTCCCATTCTTGACTGGACAACAGAGCAATGAAGGGGTCCTTCCTGACAACTCATAAATGCTCATTCAACCCACAGTAAGATTTTGCTACTAACACCGTGTCTTCGTTTTCTGAAAATGACCTGTACATTTCTTTTCATAGACCACAATCAGGAGAGAACAGGTAATTAGGGTGGGTTGGGTCTGGTGCAGTTCTTTCCAGAGATGAGAGTGGGGACCAGATATGTCTCCTTACTCTTCAAAACCAACCTCATATAGAACATCAATTTCCTGTTTTTAGATGAACTCAATATGTAGCATGCAGCTGCTTCTCCCTGGTCCTACCAGCCTCAACTTTGCTTAGCCCTTAAATATTTATTGAAATTATTACCATATCTTTCCAGTGAGTCCCCCAGGTCTTCCAGATTATCCAAAAGATTAATCCTCATAAATACAGATAATCACCTTGAAATACGGCTTCCCTCCAATTCTGTCTGGTTTCAGAAGTTCTGGTACCTTATCTCAGGTCAAATGCAGAACCCCTGCCACAATTTCAAGACCTCCTACAGCTGGTGCCCACCCTATGTATCCCAGATTGACACTGAGGGCTCCCAGGGGTACCTGGGACTCAAGGAAGGACACAGCAACCTTTTTAAAGATGTCACTAAAGGAGTTCTTAATTCAGATACAAAATAAAAGAAGGAAACATCAGGAATGAAGAAAAATAGAAATAATAAAATTATGGGTAAATACGATAGGTTAGCTTTCTTGAGTTTTTCTAAACTGTGTTTGATGATTGAAGCAAAAATTACTCCATGGTCTGATATAGTTCTTCATGCATGTAAATTATGTTGCAAAGTGAGGAGAAATGGGTATACATGGAGGTGAGGATTCTCCACATCACATGGCAGAATGTGGACAACAGTAGGCTGCAACAAGTGACATGTATAAAATGTCACACCTGAAGTAACAGAGGATCTAGAGAAACCCATACATTCTAAAACAGTATAGATAAACCAAAATGTAATTTAAAAAAAAAATTACCTTGCTGAGAACAGCTTCAGTTGGGGAGACCCTAACTCAGCAGCATTAGAGGAATTAAAGACACATACACAGAAATATACAGGTGTGGAGTGGGAAATCAGGGATCTCACAGCCTTCAGAGTTGAGAGCCTTGAACAGAGATTTACCTGCATCTTTATTAACAATAAGCCAGTGATAAGTATTATTTTTATAAATTATAGATAAACTAAAAGTATTCCATATGGGAAACAAAGGGATAGGCCAAAATAAAGGGATCAGTTTGGCTAGTTATCTGCAGCAGGAGCATGTCATAAGGCACAGATAGCTCATGCTATTGTTTGTGGCTTAAGAATGGCTTTAAGCGGTTTTCTGCCCTGGGTGAGCCAGGTGTTCCTTGCCCTCATTCTAGTGAAACCAAAACCTACCAGCGTGGGTGTCATGGCCATTATGAACATGTCACAGTGCTTCAGAGATTTTGTTTATGGCCAGTTTTGGGGCCAGTTTATGGCCAGATTTGGGGAGGGGAACTGTTCCCAACATGTCCCCCTTCTTTGATTTGCAAATTGATAAAAGCAAAAGCAGCTTTGTCACATTGAGCTACTTCTCACAGGAGTCAGGATCCACATCTGCAGACTAAACAAAGACAAACAACACAGATTAAAAGCACAATTGTCATTGAAATCACAGAGCTTCCAAGTGTTTTTAACCATTTTAATGGGCTACTAGTGGCTAATCTGTCTGCAGCTCCTTTAAGCACTCCAGTTCTTGGCATTAAGGTCAGGTGTGCCTGGGATGCTTTAAATATTTGTCCTTTAATTTTGCAATATTCAAAGACAAGTTTGTAGAGTGTCTTTTTAGATGCTTTTTTTAATCTGTTCCAAATTTTGATCTTATTAAGAGCTATTAATAGTTTCCACAAATCCTTATGTTTAGCTCCTACAATGAGCCATATTACTTGAGGTTGAGGTGCCACTATACCACCATGGTTCCAGATAAGAGGAACTTTTGCTGTACTTCTTATCATTTCTGCCATTTGACCATTTTGTTCAGATCATCTGAACCTAGTGTGGCTGTGGCATGCAGACTGAGAAGTGCAATTCAAGCTAAACATCCCCTTAAGTGACCAATTAATAATGATCCCATAGGAATCATTGTGCAGCACCTCTACCTGGTTTGCAATGCAGTCTTCCTCAACAAGTATGTTCATTTTTTCTGATCAGGTTCAATTTTGTTTACAAATAAGTTTTTGAGTGTGGTATGCCTCAACTACGGGAGCAGATTTATTATGGTAAATACAGAGATCGGAAAGCATGTGTAACTGCATCATAGAGTGATTACATCTAGGCATTATTGCCAACCAAGATTGATAAATGTGCCCAATAAGTATAATTTTTCCCTGTGTCAGCTCTTATTGAAGGGATACTCATGGCAGTGGTTATAACTGCTATCACAGCTACCATTAAATTACTCATTGTGACTGGTTGTCCCACTTTCCTCAGGTTTACTTCTGCCATGTGACAGCTTCTTGATCTGTCCCCAGGTGGATGACTGTGTTTGATGGGTGTGCTCATCAGTATCGACATGGGTGCAACTAGAGGAGTCCTCGGGATCCTCCCAGAATCTCTTCCTCAGCATCTGCTCATGATAAGGCTTCAGGTGGCTTGATGGTATCCAAATCAGCTGTAGATTTTGGCCTGGAGAAACAAAAGCATAACCTCTACTCCAAATTATTATTTTACCTATTTCCCGATTTTTTATTATCAGATGTCTCCACCAAATCTGTTGTTGTGCTTCCGTCTTTGCAGCTGGTTCCTGTAGATGCTATTCAGCTGCTGATAACATCTGGCCATTGGGCAGGCTCAAAAAATTTAAAGTTAATAATGCTAGATTCAGCTGCATCTGTGTTTTTCCATATTCTCTATTTCCCCCTTTCTGCTTTTGCAACTGCTCTTTTAGGGTTAGATGCATTCTTTCCAGTATGGCTTGTCCTTGGAAATTGTATTGAATACCAGTAATGTGTTTAATATTCCACATAGAGAAAAATGTAGCTAGAATTTGGCTAGTATAGCCTGGGGCATTATCTCTTTTAATAGAAGTTGGAATGCCCATCACTGCAAAACACTGCAAAAGGTGATATTTAAAACAGGCAGAAGACTCTCTTGATTGGCATGTAGCCCAGACAAATTGAGAAAAGGTGTCCACACATACATGTACATAAGCTTGTCTCCCAAATGAGGGAACATGTGTGACATCCATTTGCCAAAGAGAATTAGGTTCCAATCCTTGAGGATTAACTCCCCCTGTAAAAGATGAGGAATGTACCATTTGGCAAGTTGGGCATCGCTGGATAATACCTTTAGCTTCTTTCCAGGTAATGCTGTTTCTGCTTTTGAGACCAGAAGCATTAACATGGGTTAAATTGTGAAAGTGTCTAGCATTAGATATTGCATTAGCAACTAGGCGATCAGTCATTTGATTCCCTTCAGTCAAAGGTCCTGGAATAGGTGTATGAGCCCTAATGTGAGTGATGTAAAAGGGGCACATTCTACTCCTAACTGCTATTTACAATTGGGTAAATAAAGTCATCAGTTGTTCATCTGCATGAAATCACAACTAAGCATTTTCAATTACCTGTGTGGAATAAACCACATATGAAGAATCGGAAATCACATTAATAGGCATATCAAAAGCAGTCAATATCTCAATTACAGCCACAAGCTCTGCTTTTTGTTTTGAGTTGAAGTATAGGGCGTCTGGAAAACTTTACCTTTTGATCCAGAATAAGAAGCCTTACTATTACTAGACCCATCTGTGAAAAAATGAAAATGCTTAGCAGGTTGCAGGTTGTTTACCACAGGAATTGTAAATGTAAACCGTTCACAGTCTTGCTCTGCTAAGGGAATGGTAAAGAAACAGTCTTTTAAATCTATGAATATTAAAGGCCAGTTTTTTGGAATTACAGCAGGAGAAGGCAATCCTGGCTGTAATGCTGCCATAGGTTGTATAACTGAACTGATGGCTCTTAAGTCAGTTAACATTCTCCTTTTACCTGATTTTTTCTTAATTACGAAAACTGGAGAATTCCAAGTGGAAAATGTTGGAGCTATGTGCCCATTTTCTAATTGTTCAGTAACTAATTTCTCTAGTCTCCAGTTTCTCTTTGCTTAGTGGACATTGTTCTACTCAAATTGGCTTATCTGTTAAACATTTTAAAGGTAAAGGGTTTGGAGGCTTAACAATGACTGCCATCAAAAATGATACCCTAATCTTTGGCAGGAACTTTTTCTGCTTGAAACGATTCTTTCAAAACTTGGGGAAATTTTTTCTAGTCCCATACCAGGGACACACCCCATTTTATGCATCATATGTTGATTTTGAGGGCCATATAATTGTTCTAGAATTAGAACTTGTGTTCCCCATTGTTGTAATAACTCTTCTCCCCATACATTTACAGGTACAGAAGTTATAATTGTTTGAATAGTCCCAGGTTGTCCATTGGGCCCTTCCCCATGCAAAATATAACTACTTTAATATACTTCAGCTGCTTTACCAACTCCAACTATGTTAAATTGAGTGAGTTGAATTGACCACGTGGATGGCCAGTGCTATTGAGAAATGATTGAAATATCCACTGCTGTATCTACCAAACCTTTAAGTTTCTTTCCCTGAATAGTTATTTCACAGGTAGGGCATTTATCAGTAGTTTGATTCACCCAATAAGCTGCTTTGCCTTGTTTATTTGTGCTTTCAAATCCTCCTGCTCATTTAATTTCACTTTTCCCCATTCCCATATATGGCACAATCAGGAGCTGTGCTACACACTCTCCCGGCTCTGCTTTCCAGAGAACAGAAGTAGATATAACAGTTTGAATTTCTCCATTGTAACCTGAGTCAATGACTTCTGTATGTATTTGTACCCCTTTTAAATTTAAACTAGACCTACCTAGAAGTAATCCTATCATCCCCACTGGCAACGGTCCACAGACTTCTGTTGGGACCTTTTGCAGGGGCTCTCCAGGCAGAAGGTTCACAGCGTTTGTGCAGCATAAAGCTACTGCGGCACTACCAGCTGTGGCGGGGGACAGACATTATATAGGAGTTGGGGAATGGCCTAAGCTGGAAATGCCAAGGTTTGGATGGGGCCCAGCACGGGCCCCTCATGCCGTTTCCCAAGATCGGGTTCCCATCTTTATCAAACTTAGAGTGACACTGATTAGCCCAATGTTTTCCTTTTTTACATTTTGGACATATTTCAGTCTCAGCAGAGTTTTTTGGTTTTTTGTTTGTTTGTTTGTTTTTTCCTTCTTCCCCCCTCTCTGGTGTAATGACTCACTGATTTTTTTCTGTGTTCTTTTTTAGTATGACCATGCTTCCCACAGTTAAAACAAGCTCCAGGAAATGGAGTATTTCCTTTATCCACTCTCAGTCCTGCCATTGCCTGTGCTAGCAGAGTAGATTTGTGCAGATTACCTCCGTTACCATCACAGGCTTGATATAATGAACTAAATGTGCTTTCCCAAATTTAAAAGGAAAAGGGCTCAAATGTAGCTATAATATTTCCCTGTTGATCTAGGGGGTGGGGTGTATTCTAACAGGGAACTGCCAAGCCTCTAAATCACCCTCTCATCTAGCTTGCTGAATTCCTGCCTGAATAGAACTAAGAGGAGTCACTTGAGGCACTGCTTGAACAGTCACTGGAACAACTACTTTTCACCCAATGTCCTCTGGAAAAGAAAGATCTGCAGGGTCAGGCCCCTCTTTTTCTTCAAAATAATAATGAGGGGGTGCAGATGGGTAAGGATGAACCTCTCCCTTCTTTGCCCCTTTAGCTTTAGCTGGCAAACAAAGCTGCTCTGTAACCTCTTCTGTTACTTCATTATACTCTCCTTCCTCTTCATCATCAGTGTGAAAAAGTTCCAAGGTGGAATGAACCAGAGTCCACACTTGTCCCATTGTTACCCTGATGCTTCCGAGCTGCCCTTCTTGCTCACTACAGGGATTGCTTTAAGAGTACTTAGGTGTCTTCCAGTTAGTTCCACATTCTCCAACAGTCGCTCCAGCGACTCTTCAACCTTGATTCAAGCCCCCACAATGGACGCCATTTGCCAAGACCAGCTCAGTCATGGAAACTGTAACCCAGCAGAGCTAGAGGAATTAAAGACACACACACAGAAATATAGAGGTGTGGAGTGGGAAATCAGGGATCTCACAGCCTTCAGAGCTGACAGCCTTGAACAGAGATTTACCCACGTATTTATTAACAGCAAGCCAGTGATAAGCTTTATTTCTATAGATATTTGATTAACTAAAAGTATTCCTTATGGGAAACAAAGGGATAGGCCAAAATAAATGGATGGGTTTGGCTAGTTATCTGCAGCAAGAGCATTTCCTTAAGGCACTGATCACTCATACTATTGTTTGTAGTTTAATGACGCCTTTAAGCAGTTTTCTGCCCTGGGTGGGCCAGGTGTTCCTTGTCCTCATTCCAGTAAACCCACAATACTCAGGGTTCCCAAATGATCCTGTATCTGAGCAATCTTGCAGCGTCCACCAATGTTGTGCACACCTCCACCTCAAGAACAATGAGAAGTTCTAATTTCACAATATAAGCTTGGATCTATGTAAACATTTTGTTTTAATAGTGTTTATATTTTCTGACAGTAAGAGTAGCTATGAATTAATGTCCTGTCAATCATTTTACATTTATCATCAGAGCAGTATAAGCTTGTTTATATGGATATTTCTCTCTGTATAAATATATATTTCTGTTCTTTCTGGGGTCTGGCCTCAGTTCTTTTATCTGCTGTCTACTCTATCCTGAGGCTGTTCCCCAGACATGGCCCACCCCTGGCATTCTGTTCTGCTAGGAACATATGACAATGGTGCCAGAACTTCTCAGACCTCACTATTAAGATAAGAGAGCCCTGCTTACCTGCTCCCCTTTTTGATGCTTTGGCCTCTTTTATTTTTCTGTCACCCAGGTTGAAGTGCAGTGGCGCAATCTCAGCTCACTGCAGCCTCCGCCTCCTGGGTCCAAGGAATTCTCTGGCCTAAGCCTCCTGAGTAGTGGGGATTATAGGTGCCCACAACTATACCCAGCTAATTTTTGTATTTTTAGTAGAGACAGGGTTTCACTATGTTGGCCAGGCTGGTCTCAAACTCCTGGGTTCAAGTGATCTGCCCATCTCCACCTCCCAAAGTGCTGGGATTACAGGTGTGAGTCATCACACCCATCCCACTTTAGCCTCTTCCCTGGTTTAAATTTTTTTTATTTTTAAGTAATTTTAGATTTCAAGAAGATTTCCAGAGATAGTATGGATGGTTTCAATATGCCTTTAACTTCCCCTGAGGTTAACATCTCATGTAACTATATTTAATAATACTAAAATAATTAACATTGGTATAATACTGTAACTAGACATTTCATTTGGATTTTGCCACTTTATTATTATTTGTTCTGGGATTCAGTATAGTGTACTGTGCTGTGTTTGGTCATCATGATTTCTTAGTGTCTTTGACTCTGTGACAGTGTCTCAGTCTTTCCTGTTTTTCATGACCTTGACACTTTTGCTGAAAACCAGTTGGATATGTGTAGAGTTCCTTTGTTTTATGTTTGTCTGACTAGAGTAGGATTATGGATTTGAGGGAAGAATGTTGCAGAGGTGAGGTGGCCTTTTAATCACATCCTATGGGGATAAGGAATCACTGGTGACATGAACTGTAATCACTTGGTTTAGCTTATGTCTGCCAGGTTCCTCCTCTGCAAGGTTATTATTTTTCCCTTCCACCCTCTATATGTTAAAATTGAGTCACTAAATCCAGTCCACACTTAAGGAGAGGAAAATTAAACTCCACCTCCTTAAAGCAGAAATAACAATAAATTTGTGAATATATGTTAAAACAACCATGGTAATTAGTAAATATTCAGTTAAAGATACTTACAGGCCTTGTAAAGATCTTGTTTCCTCCTCAAGTTTCACCCATTAATATGGTTCCTCATTGGATCTTGCCAACAGCAACTATCACTGTAGTGTTCTAATGGTGATTTTCCTTTGCCCTCACATTTTCTACACAAATTGTTTGAAATTCTTCCATGGGAAAGATTAGTCTCTTCCTTCTCATTCATTTAATTAACAATTTATTTGCATAGTGTGGACTCATGTCTATTTGTATTTTACTTTGGATTATGACGTGTGTCCCATCCTTGTGCTTTGAGCACTTTCTGGCCTGCTGGCACATCAGGAGGTTCCATGATCATCTTATGTTTTCACTGCTCCAGTCCTAGAAACAACCATTGCTCCAGAGATCTGAATCATTATATTGGAGAATGTTATTTAGAAACCAGGATTTATGCTCATTGTTTATGAGATGCATGTATCTCTTAGAGACAGAACTAGGAATAGTGTGTCCTAACCCATGTATATACATCATCTATCGATCTCTACCTATATGTATCTGTATATCTATCTATCTATCTATCTATCTATCTATCTATCTATCTATCTATCTATCTATTGATCTAAGTAGTATCTCTCTGTGAATCTATTTTATCTGCATATATATCTGTGTATATATTGATATTTTTAACTCTAATCTGGCACCACAGGATTTTTTCTAGTTTTTTACTCTTTCTAACTTATAACTTCCTTCTGTAACAATGAGGAATCTAGTTCACATTCTCTACAACTTACTTATTTTCTCTGGCCTAGTGTAAATGAAAAGTATACTGCCTGTAGTCCCGCCTATGCAGATAGGCTACAGCTCTAAAAGGATACTATAAAAAAGAACACCTGCAGGGACAGAATGTTAAGTTAGATACTCAAAATGTCGGAAACCAGAGGATGTATCTTTAGGAGGACCTTTAGGGATATTTAGTCTGATTCCCCAATTATTTAGTTGGGTTAAATAGGCCCAAAGAGAAGAGTAATAAGGCAGTTGGTAAGTAGCTGGGCTGTGGTGTAACTGAACTTTGCAAATTTAATGACAAGACTCTAAAATTCTAGGGCTAATCATTTTCCATTCTGGGAAATTTGAATTTCAGACTCAATGATGTTTGTTCTCAGGAGATTGGCTTTTAGATAACTGGTTCCTGGTAAGCATGTGCTGCTAATAAATTAAGAACTGACAGTCCTTGATTACTTTGCTTTACTTTGCTTACATTCTCACATCCCCATTTGTCATTTTAGACTCCAGTAAGTATTCTAACCTTAGCTCAATGTAAGTTTTAAACAGATATGTATGCATATACATATGTAAAGCTTCTTTCATAAGTTTCCTCATTTTCTAGGGGCTTTATTACAAAAACATACTCCATGAAGTACATAGCTCAAGTGGTCAATGACAGTTCCTTTCCAATTCCCACTTTGTTAACTCATGTTTTAGATGAATTTATATCACTAAACACAGCAATAAAAGGTAAATTTATAGTTTTTCACACTGAAATCTAAACTTAGTTTTTAGTAATACTAGATACTAGTATCTTAGTATTCAGTATACTTAGTAGGTATAGATTTCTTTACTGTGGTGACCCTCTGCAAAAACTTGAAGTCAGTTGAGCTAACTCTCCCCAGAAGGCACTCATTGCTCTAAGAGTGAATGCCACAAGTATAGGTGAAGTTCTCTCTACAAGAGCCTTCATACACTTACAATTATTTCACACTCTAGAGCAATCACTAATGGCAAAGCAAGGCAATTATAGTCACTCTGCAAAGTGGGACCACAGTGCTGCATGGACATTTAATTGACTAGGATATTAGTGTAATGTAATTTTCCGATTAATCAAAATGTCTGCATTACAAAGAGTTATCTATTTCAGGATGCCAATATAATGAGTCATACACATTTTCAATTTAATAAAAGATGAATAAATTAGTACTTTCAATACAGGAAAACTAACATGCTTCAAAGAGTAATTATGCTTTACTATTAAAAATGATCCTTAGCGGAATGAAGCAAAGACAAATGGCAAAGTACAAAGTACCAAAAATCCATCTCTCTATCTGCACAGTTATATTGGAATAAATTGGCTGAGGTGAACATTTTGAACCTCTGTAGTTTATTTGAACACTTGCAACTTCCAAGGGACAGCTTGCCTGGTACAATATGGTAATCTTTGTTTTATTTAAGCCACCAGCAGAGTTACAACTACCATCGCCCAAGCACAATCTCATGTCATGTGGCATTGGGGTCCATAACCCACATTCAAGGGTGAAAGATCTTACTGGAGCCAGGGTGGGCAATAAAGACCTAGCCTTCCAAATACCAGGGCTCTGTGTTCTAATTATGGAATGCTTCTCTGATAACTGGTGTGGGCATGTAGGCTGGTCACCAGTTATCCAACCTCCATAAACTGAAGAAGCCACCAAGGGATTCAAATGGGATACACCTGTTTTTGGAGACTAAAAAGTAATTGCATATGTGAGGGAATTTAGAAAGCCAACATACCTGTCCAGGGAAAGACAAAGGCCCAGGAATGACCTGAATAAGACCTTAAGATTTACCTCAGGCTGATCTCCAACACAGGAACACCACAAAACATTTTTAAAGCCCAAGAAGTCCTGGAGGAAGAGGTAAAATCTGCTTTCCAGTTTCTACATTATCAGGTTCAGACTCCAGTCAACAAAAACAAACAGAAAAAACATTAAAAAGGGGAAATATAATCCATTCAAAGGAGCCAAATAAATCAAAACCCAAGGAAACCTGGATGTCAGACTTGCTACTAGACAAAGACTTTTAAACAACTGTCCTAAAGATGTTCAAAGAGCTAAGGAAGACATGGACAAAACAGAAAAATTATGTCTGAAAAAAAATGTGTATCCCAAAAAATATAAAATTATAAAAGAGAGCGAAGAAATTCTAGAGATGAAAAGTACAATAACTGAAAATACTCTAGAGGGGTTTAAGAGCATACTTAAGCCAAAAAAAAAAAAAAAAAGAAGAAGAAGAAGAAATAAACTTGAATAAAGAACCATTGAAATTATTGACTTTGAGGAAAAGAAAGGAAAAAAGTAATAAAAACTGATCAGAGCCTAGGGGATATGTGAGATACCATCAAGCAAACAAACATATGTAGCATGGAAATCCCATTAGGAGAAGAGAGATAGACTGGGGGCAAAAAGAATATTTGAATAAATAATGCCTAAAAAAACTCCCAAATTTTATGCAAAAAGATGAATCTACAAATCAGGACACTCAACAAACCCCAAATAGGATATACTCAACAATACTCATACTGTGATACATTATAATCAAAATATTAAAAGACAAAGAATACTGAAAGCAACAAAAATGAAGTGACTTATCACATATAACAAACCATCAGTAACATTATCAGCCATTTCCTCATGAGAAACCTTAGAGGCCAGAAGTTAGTGGTTGAATATATTTAAAATGCTTTGAGGCTGGGTGTGGTGGCTCACACCTGTAATCCCAGCACTTTGGGAGGCTGAGGAGGGTGGATTGCCTGAGGTTAGGAGTTACAGACCAGCATGGCCAATATGGTGAAACCATGAAACCCTGCCTCTACTAAAAATACAAAAAACTTAGCCAGGTGTGGTGGCAGGTGCCTATAATGCCAGCTACTCTGGAGGTTGAGGCAGGCGAATCTCTTGAATCCAGGAAGCAGAGGTTGCAGTGAGCAAAGATCACACCATTGCACTCCAGGCTGGGCAACAAGAGCGAAACTCCATCTAAAAAAACAAACAAAAAAAAAACGCTTTGAAAACTTTTTACTTGATGATTTTATATTCAGAAAATCTATTTTACCTCATGAATGAGAGATAAATGAAGACACTCTTAAAATTTTTTTTAAAAGGTAAAGGGGTTCATTTTCCCTAGGCCTGTCCTACAATATATGCTAAAGATATTCTTTCAGGTTAAAATGAAAGAAAGTTAGACAGTATCCTGAAGCCTCTGATATGGTTTGGCTGTGTCCTCACCCAAAACTCACCTTGACTTGTAAACCCCATGATCCCCATGTGTTATGAGAGGGACTGGTGAGAGGTAATTGAATCACCGGGGCGGTTTTCCCCATGCTGTTCTTGTGAGAATGATTTCTCACGAGATCTGATGGTTTTATAATCCTCTGACATTTCTCCTGCTGGCTCTCATTCTCTCTCCTGTCGCCTGTGAAGAGGTGCATTGTCATGATTTTAAGTTTTCTGAGACCTCGCCAGCCATGTGGAACTGTGAGTCAATTAAACCTCTTTTCTTTATAAGTTACCCAGTGTTAGATACTTCCTTAATAGCAATTTGAGAACAGACTAATACACCATGTTAAAAAAAAAAAGTAAGGTAAAAGTGAACAATATAAAAGACAAATCTGTAGAAATAATTAGTAATCTATATTATGAAGCACACAATGAATAAAGATGCAGTCTGTAGCATTAATAACAGAAACTAGGATGAGAACTCTCACTCTGTCACCAGGCTGAAGTACAGTGACATAATCTTGACTCACTGCAACCTCTGTCTCCCAGGTTCAGGCAATTCTCCTGCCTCAGCCTCCTGAGTAAGCTGGGACTACAGGTCTCACACCAACATGCCCAGCTAATTTTTGTATTTTTAGTAGAGACGGGGTTTCAGCATGTTGGCCAAGATGGTTTCAATCTCTTGATCTCGTGACTGCCCACCTCGGCCTCCCAAAGTGGTAGGATTATAGGCATGAGTCACTGCACCCAGCTGATAAAACAGTTTTTGTTTGCTATTTAAGTGGTATCAATTCAAATTATATTGTTATAACTTTAGGATGCTAGATATAATCCCTATAGTAATTACCAAGTAGATATCTAAAGAATATACACATAAGTAAATGAGATAAGAGTCAAAAGTTTTCACAACGAAAAATTATTAAAAAGGCAGTAATGATGGAATTAAGGAACAAAAAGTTATAACGTATATCAAAAACAAGCAACAAAGTGGCAAAATTAAGCCCTGTCTTACCAGTAACTACTTTAAATCTGAACAGATTACAGTCCAATCAAAGAACAATAGGCAAAATTAATTTTAAAAAAACACGATACAACAATATCAATACAAATCTACAGGAGACTTCCTGTATATCTAAAAACAAACTAACTTGAAAGTAAAAGGAAATAAAATATATTATATGCAAATAGTAAGCAAAATAAATCTGAGTGGCTATAATAACATTAAAACAAAATAAACTTTAAATATGAAAGTTTAAAAGAGATGAAGGAGACTATATCACTGACAGAGTCAATAGAGCAAAAACAGTTATAAGAATTTATGCACCTCATGACAAAACCCTCAAAATATATTAATGTAAAATTGAAACAATGGAAGGGAGAATAAGCAATAGTATAATAATAGTTGATGACTTCAATGCCCTACTTACAATCACAAATAGATCAATCATATAGTAGAAAAGTTAAAAAAAAAAAAAAAGAAAAAAGACTTCAACAACCCAGTAAACCAACTACAGATGCTCCTTGAGTTACCATGGGGTTACATCTCCACAAGAAAGTTGAAAATATAAGTTGAAAATGAATTTGATATACCTGATCTACACAACATCATGGCTTATCTGGCCCATGTAAACATGATCAGAACATTTACATTAATCTATAGCAGGGCAAGATCATCTACCGCAAAGCCTATTCTATAATAAAGTGCTGATTATCTCAAATGATTTATTAAATATTGTACTGAAACTCAAAATTTTTTTTTTTTTTTTTTTTTTTTTTTTTTTTTTTGAGACGGAGTCTTGCTGTGTCGCCCAGACTGGAGTGCAGTGGCCGGATCTCAGCTCACTGCAAGCTCCGCCTCCCGGGTTCACAGCCATTCTCCTGCCTCAGCCTCCTGAGTAGCTGGGACCACAGGCGCCGCCACCTCGCCCGGCTAGTTTTTGTATTTTTTAGTAGAGACGGGGTTTCACCGTGTTCACCAGGATGGTCTCAAACTCCTGACCTCGTGATCCGCCCGTCTCGGCCTCCCAAAGTGCTGGGATTACAGGCTTGAGCCACCGCACCTGGCCATCAAAATTCTTACAATTATAGATGCAAAAATTTTAAACTAACTATTAGTAAATTGAATTCAAAAGTCTATTAAAAGAATTATTCATTATGAGTGAATAGCATTTATCCCAGGAATGCAAAGGTGGTTCAATATAAATATATCAACTAATGCAATACATATTATTAATAGACGAAAGGGGGAAAAATCTATACATGATCATTTCAGTTGATGCAGAAAAGGCATTTGAAAAATTCCAACACTATTTCATGATAGACTCTCAGAAAACTAGGAATAAGGAAAATTTCTCTACATGACAAAGGGTATTTATGAAAGACTCATGGCTAACACCATAATCAGTGGTGAAAAACTAAGAAGATTTCCTGCTAAGAACAAGGCAAGGATACTCCTTTTTATTACTGCTATTTAACATGAGGTTCTAACCAGAGCTATTAGATAGGAAAAATAAAAACATCCCAAATAGAAAGAAAGAGGTAAAAATATCTCTATTTGCAGATAACATGAACCTAAGTGTAGAATATCCCAATGAATCCAAAGAAAACCACCAGAGCTAATAAACAAATTCAGCAAGATTATGGGTACAAGATAAGCAATTTTGTTTCCTATACCATTGATGAAAAATCCAAAAAGAAAATTGGGAAGTGACTCCATTTACAATACACCTAGAAAGAATTAAATACTTTGCAATAAATTTATTTAAGGAGGCTAAATACTTACATGCTAAAAATGATAACTGCTGCTTAAAGTAATTAAAGAAGAAATGAATAAATGAACAGACATCCCTGTTTGTGTATAGGAAGACAACACTGTTAAGATGCCAATACTACCCAAAGAGAGCTACAAAATTAAATGAATTCAATGTAATCCCTCTTAACATTTCAGTAACACTTTTAACAGAAAAGGAAAAGCTAATTTTCAAATTAATATAAACTCACAGAGGGCACCAAATAGCCAAAACAATCTTCAGAAGATGAATAAATTTGGGGTACTCCTACTTCCTGACTTTTGAAACCTACCACAAAGCTACAGTAATTAAAAACATTGTGGTACTAAGATCAATGTAGTGGATATCCCAGAAGTAAACATTCTAATATATGGTAATTGTTTTGACAAAGATACTGAGGCCATTCAATAGAAAAATGATAGTCTTCAAAAAACAAGTGCCGGGAAAACTGGAGATCTGCTTGCAAAACAATGAAGTTGGACCCTTACTTTACAACATATAGCAAAATTAACGCAAACAAATTATTATTTAAAGGCAAGACCTAAAACTATAAAGCTCCCAGAAGAAGCATTGGAGAAAATCCTCATGACATCGGATTTGGGAACATGATAACCAAAAACACAGACAACAGAGAGAAAAAATTGGTCAATTGGACTTGATCAAAAACTAAGAAATTTTGCATCAAAGAATATTATCAAGAAAGCAAGAGACAACATACTGAATATGATAAAATAATAGCCAATCATATGTCTGACAGGATAGTAATATCTAAAATATATAAAGAACACGAGTAACACCACAATCAAAAAGATAACCTAATAAAGGCAAGCAAAAGTCTTGAACATTTCTTTGACATTACTCAAAGAATATACACAAATGACAAACAAGCACTTTGAAAAGTTGCTTAACATCAATAGTCATTACAGAAGTGCAAATATCAATCACAATTAGATACCCCTTTCTACTTAGTAAGATGTGTATGCTAATGAAAATGGAAAATAACATGAGGTGATAAGAAAGTGGTTGAAATGAAAAACACTTGTGCATTGCTTGTTGGAATGTAAAATAGTGCAGCTGCTTTTGGAAATAGTGTGGTGGGCTGGGCACAATGCCTCACACCTGTAATCCTAGCACTTTGGGAAGGTGAGACAGGTGTATCACTTGAGGACAGGAATTCGAGACCAGCCTAGCTAACATGGTGAAACCCAGTTTGTACTTAAAAATATACATACAAAACTTAGCTGGGAATGGAGGTGCACCCCTGTAATCCCAGTTACCTGGGGGGCTGACACAGGAGAATCACTTGAACCCTGGAGGTGGAGGTTGCAGTGAGCTGAGATCATGCCACTGCACTCCAGCCTGGGTGACAGAGCAAGACTCTGTGAAAGAAAAGAAAAGAAAAGAAAAGAAAAGAAAAGAAAGAAAGAAAAGAAAAGAAAAGAAAAGAAAGGAAAGAAATGAGGAAAAGAAAGGAAAGGAAAGAAGGAAAGAAAGGAAGAAGGAAGAAGAAGCAAGAAAGCAAGAAGGGGGAGGAGGGAGGAAGGAAGGAGAGAGAGAGAGAAAGAAGGAAAGAAAGAAAGAAAGAAAAAACAAGAAAGAAAGAAGAAAGAAAGAAAGAAAGAAAGAAAGAAAGAAAAGAAAGAAAAGAAAGAAAGAAAGAAAGAAAGAAAGAAGAGAAGAAGAAGAGAAGAAGAAAGAAAGAAGAAAGAAAGAAGAAAAGAAGAGAAGAAAGAAAGAAAGAAAAAAGAAAAAAAGAAAGAAAAAGAAAGAAGAAAAAGAAA